>NC_068357.1:115830364-115940364 GCF_020536995.1 Dreissena polymorpha
TGAATAAGAAAGTTTTGATAAAATATACGTTCGATATGATTTATTTAATCATGCTCGATTTAATATAAAAAGAATGTTCAAACTATATAACTTATACTTGTAGATTCATTTATTATACACAGCTTTCAGTCATAATTCCCATATGTTGCGTTATAAACTCGTAATATGCAACGATATTTGTTGTTTTTTTTCATTTATTTATTTCGAAAACATGTACGTTTGTTAAGAACAACAACCTATTTAGAGTCGATCAGTTCATAAGTGTCATTCATGCAGTGTTTGATTTTGCATTAAGTTCGAATACATTTGAATCCATTTAATTCTCACAATAATGTCAGCATTATACATTTCATTTAAATGAACAACAATTAAATAATAGTACAATCGAATTTTAAAATTAGTTGGTTTAAGTTTTAAAACACGATATATTCGCGTTTTGATCGAATCGAGATACATATTCAGTGAAATACGTGTGTTTGTTTTTATAACAAGCTGCATTTTGATATGAGTCGTTCATGCGAAAATGAATAGTTTGCCACAGACAACCAAGGTTCGCAAATCATGAAATTACCAATATAATTTGGCATACTTTATTATTTTTCTTACGGAATCTAAAGAATTGTTCAAGATCTAGACAAGGTCAAATAAATAAATCACATCTTGTATTGTATGGCATCGTGTGATTAATTCGCATAAAGCGTCTTATTTGATACTTGACATTATCCGGAACATAAGTACAATACATAGTTGCCGTGATTGTATTAGTCAGAGGAAGTAAATATGTTTTACTTTATAGTGTTGGGTTGTTATATAACGGACATGCTTTCATAACGCGTTGTTACAAATGCAAATAGCGTAGTACATAATTTAAGAGTAATACAATATTATATATTGACATCGTCATTCATGGATTATTTTGTTGTTTTCAAAACGTTGTTCGTTAATAGTTTTCTTCTCCTCAATAGACATGCACGCATTTTAAGTCACGATTTCGATGGTATTAAATATCCTTATTTCGATTTAATGCGACGGTAATAAATCTCGAGTTGTGTCCTTTATTAATAACGAGCTCGATGCCAAGCCTAGGATATATGCTATTGTGGATTTACTATATATCTATAATATTTCCTGACGATGAGGTTTTAGCTTCGTGCACTTTTATTCATGAAACTGTGTTCTTATGTTCTAAAATGAAACACACTAAACTGTTTCTCTTAAAATATAGGTTGAGTCCAATCAAAGTACATGTATCTATGGAGACAAGAATTATTTTTGTGCGAACTTTTGTGTGTATAAATACACTTTTTTACACATTCAAAGTGCACCGACAACAAGTATATTTTCACTTGTATTTGATCAAACACATGTATTTTGATTAACACAATACAATTAGATATCGAATTAGTGTAATTTTTCATAATTTTTGCGAGCGCTTTTTTATTTCTCCTTTCAAAAAAGAAGAATACGCTGTTGATGTATAATTCAATTTATAAGTTGTCTGTTCCGAATGCAATATTGTATATGCTACATTTTTATTGAAATGCATTGAATACCCAACCGTCAAAATAGTATAATATACATTAACATTTAAATTCGATATATTCAGGACTGTTCGGCAAACACTACGTTACTGGTACATTGCAGACTTTTCTATATTGATTTCATATAATCTGGAAATCCATATGATTTATATCGATATAATTAAATTATTGTATTTACAAAATAACATGTGTTACTTAAGCAATCTCTACTAACGAATATTCCTTATGTCTAAAACTTATAAAAACTCACTTGCGGGAAAAAAGACATTAAATATTAGGAACTGAATGGTGAATAGAACATAGAATAATATAAATGCATTTCAAATACACATATTCGTTTGCTAAACATACTTGTAGCATTCTGGTATTAACATTTAAGTTTAAGCCAATTCTGTAAAGCTCGATTGCATCAAAAGCCTGTGGCTTTTCAAAACGCGTTGAGTCCGTGTCATCGGTAGACCCAGTTAGTACTTTAGGGGGATCAAAAGATCGTTCGAACAGTGTCCCTCCATGTTCGGAGCGTTACCGACTATTAAACGGGCGTGTTGTTTTGCATAACAAATGTTATCCAGTTATTGAATAGAAGGTCCTTGAATATTATACGGTCATATTTACCGACACGCACATGTGAACTGTGTTCACTAACTGAATCGTACCTGTTGGGACAAATCAACAGCAGTTCAATGAACGGTAAAATCAGAATGTCATTACCGAGACTAGCAGACAGTATTGACTATATAACACACATATAATTAACATAAACATTTCAATTTCTACGTGTATTTACTATACTCAATTAGCATGGTTTTAGATATATGTTCTTTTGCAGCTTGTTTTGTTAGAATTGCATTCCAATCTCGGAAATGCGGAACGAGTATCCAGGTACAGACCGTCTACATGTCATTTACTAAGAAAACATTACAACATAAATTAAGCCTAATAAAGAATCATTGTTATAATTTAATTTGCTGGTTTGAATCCAACTAGTGCATCCTAAGAAATGATACATATTACACATACGACACCTTTTGCGATCATTATATAATTGGCGAAAAAATTCCAATAAATGACACTAACGAATAACTTATTGGTTGCCGAACTTTCCAATAAATGTTAAGTGGGTCAGTGCAGTGCTCGCTCATGTTTGCGTTGCTTGTTGAACCTTAATTTCATGTAAAATTGACTAATGTGCTTAATAATTGAGAACTGACGTACATCAAATAATAATTAATGTGCATTTTTTCCAATGCGTGCGATCCGTTACGAACTATTTGATTTTTGAGCTCATGTTTGGATACGATTTGAAGCGTTTTTATACGCTATGTGCATATAGTGTGATGACATTTTACGCTTCACATAAGTCCGATCTTGTAAATTATTTGCAACAAAATGTGTCTGAAAAAGAAACCTTCTAATCGCCAGTTACGACTATTCACGTTTTGATATGAAATCATCGATTGGTTTTCGAACTGACATGACAGTCACGACTGGGTTTCATACATATATTAAAGAATCAATAAGCACCGTTTTGAACGTAGCCGATTGTGACTTCGAATTTTATTGCGATTTAGGCTATATTGGATAACATCAATATTATAACATAATGATGGAACATCGATTTCATTATTTCTTCAGATGTTAATAAACCTTATTAAAATAATTGTTTGTGTTGTTGTTAACGCCTCCGATCGGTCGAGAACAAAACAGTAGGGGTGTACCGATACCATACAATTAATTACGATTCTTAACAATATAGGTATGCCATATGGGCATCTAGTCATCGAGTTAATTGTTAACGCTGTTTGAGCCAATCAAATGTGGTGATTCCAACACTCGGATCTGACAAGATCCAAAAACATCAATCAAAATTATAAACAACAAACACTACACTTGCAAATGTGCCGCGAATCGTTTTAATGGATACATTGCATAACACTTACAATATTGAAATGTTAACAATCTGATAACATGCGCATACATGTCATTGAATGTGCCTTTTGTTCATAAGCTGCTTTTGTATCGACAAAATAATTGGTCTTGAAACCTTTAATAATGAAAATGCATGGCATCTTGCAGGCGATATCGGCTTAGACAGCACGGATAATTATGCCTTTAAGAATAACGCAAGAATGTTGACCACGATTGGATCATTATACTAAAATATAGTTTGTTTAAGCAATACAGTTTGATTTTTCGCTACAAACCGATTTAACAATCGTAATGTCGTATTTTTCATTTTCTGGGATAATTTCCTGTGAAAGATTCCTGTTCTTTTTTTCGGAAAACGATAATGTCAAAATATATCTATATTCAAATATTAACGTATACATACACATTATACAGAGTTTGTAACAATTTTCTACAGTAAAAGAGTGTTTTTTTTCATAAGTATTTTAATGAAATAACATAAAACGAAATATTGTCGCCTAAGTAAAAAAGGACCCGTGTTCATTTCCCAATGATGATAAACGTATTTCTACAATTTGTTATTGCTCAAATAATTACTCCTCATGCTTATGAATCTTCAAATACTTGTTCCTGTATAATTCCGCAGTAAAGACATTATCACTTAGTTAAACAATTATTCGACAACATATGTTACTTTAGCCGCCCGAAAACCAGGCAAAGTTTTAAAATAGCACTTGCCTTTGAATGACAAACCCCAATAAATTAACTTTCTCTCGCAAGGCCATTTGCTTTTACCGCCAGGAAACGGTTCTACTGTTTTATAAGATGTGTCATCGTCTTAGATTGTTACATAATACAACATCGTCTCTGTTGCAATCTATCAAGTGGCATTTGTATGTAATGAAAAACCACAGTCGTTGCGTAAGTTAGTCAAAGCAGACAGACAGACAGACAGACAGACAGACAGACAGACAGACAGACAGACAGACAGACAGACAGACAGACAGACAGACAGACAGACAGACAGACAGACAGACAGACAGACAGACAGACAGACAGACAGACAGACAGACAGACAGACAGACGGACGGACGGTATTGTCTGTTTATTAAGCCAGATTGACAGATTCAGATTTTGCGAAACGATCCTTGTAATAGATCTGTAATTGACGTACAATTCTGGGTGAACAATCAATGTACACAATAGAATACCAGAGTGTTAGCATTTTTTAGTTCAAGTGCACGTATTGCTGTTTAAGTATCACTATCCTCACGTTTTTCGGAGAAAAAGTGGGGATATTGTATTGATGTGCGTCTGTCCGTCCGTCCTGGCCACCTACTCCTACACTATTAGCACTAGAACCTTGAAACTTACATACATGGTAGCTATGAGCATATGTGCGACGGTGACAGTGACGGAATTTTGATCTGACCCCTGGGTCAATAATTATGGGGGTTGGGGCGGGGCCGGGTCAGAGATTTTCACTCATTTTTTATGTTATTTTACATTAACTTCTTCATTTCAGCACCGATTTACTTCAAATTGATACTGAGCCTCTCTTATGACAATAAGGGCGATCTCAACTATGCATTGCCCCATTACCCACCCTGGGGCGCCCCGGCCACATAGGCCACGCCCACCCAAAATTGCCTTTTACTATAATTTCTTCATTTCTACACCGATTCACTTCAAATTGATACTGAACCTCTCTTATGACAATACGGTCGATTTCAGCTATGCATGGCCCCATTACCAACCCTGAGAAGCGCCGCCCACATAGGCCACGACCACTTAGGCCACGCCCACCCAAAATTGCCTTTTACTATTATTTCTTCATTTCTACACCGATTCACTTCAAATTGATACTGAACCTCTCTTATGACAATACAGCTTATCTCAACTATTCATGGCTCCATTACCAACCCTAGGGGGCCCCGCCCACATAGGCCACGCCCACCCAAAATTGCCTTTTACTATAATCTCTTCATTTCTACACCGATTTACTTCAAATTGATACTAAACGTCTTTTATGACAATACGGTCAATCTCAACTATGCATGGCGCCATTACCAACCCTAGGGCGCCCCGCCCACATAGGCCACGCCCATCAAAAGTTGCCTTATCAATTAATTTCTTCATTTATACACCGATTTGCTTCAAATTGATACTGAACATCTCTTATGACAATACGGTCAATCTCAACTATGTAAGGTAACATTACCAACCCTGGGGCGCCCCGCCCATAATAGGCCACACCCACCCAAAATTGTCTATTACTATAATTTCTTCATTTCTACACCGATTCGATTATAATTGATACTGAACTTCTTTTATGACAATACGGTCAATCTCAACTATGTATGGTCCCATTACCAACCCTTGGGCTCCCTGCCCATAATAGACCACATCCACATAGGCCACGCCCACCAAAATTGGCTTTTACTATAATTTCTTCATTTCTACACCGATTCACTTCAAATTGATACTGAACCACTCTTATGACAATACAGATAATATCAACTATGCAGGGCCCCATAACCAACCCTGGGGCGCCCCGCCCACATAGGCCACGCCCACCCAAAATTGCCTTTTACTATAATATCTTCATTTCTACACCGATTCACTTCAAATTGATACTGAACCTCTTTTATGGCAATACAGTCAATCTCAGCTATGCATGGCCCCATTACCAACTCTGGGGTGCCCCAGCCCACATAGGCCACGCCCACATAGGCCACGCCCACATAGGCCACGCCCACCCAAAATTGCCTTTTACTATAATTTCTTCATTTCTACACCTATTCACTTCAAATTGATACTGAACCTCTCCTATGACAATAGAGTTTATCTCGCCCCGCCCACATAGGCCACGCCCACCCAAAATCGCATTTTTCTATAATTTCTTCATTTCTACACCGATTTACTTCAAATTGATACTAAACTTCTTTTATGACAATACAGTCAATCTCAATTATGCATGGCGCCATTACCATCCCTGGGGCGCCCCTTTTATGGCAATACAGTCAATCTCAGCTATGCATGGCCCCATTACCAACTCTGGGGTGCCCCAGCCCACATAGGCCACGCCCACATAGGCCACGCCCACCCAAAATTGCCTTTTACTATAATTGCTTCATTTCTACACCGATATACTTCAAATTGATACAAAACGTCTCTTATGACAATACGGTCAATCTCTACTATGTATGGCCCCTATACCAACCCTGGGGCGCCCCGCAAATAGTAGGCCACACCCACCCAAAATTGTCTTTTACTATAATTTCTTCATTTCTACACCGATTCACTTCTAATTGATACTGAACTTCTCTTATGACAATACGGTCAATCTCAACTATTCATGGACCCATTACCAACCATGGGGCGCCCCTTGGTCAAACATGCGGCGCGGGGATACGCGTTGGCCTCTGCCGCGCCATTTCTAGTTATAAATTGTGAATGGTGAAACAATTGTAACAATATAAAACACGTGTATATAGTCACGCTTTAAAATCATGTAAATTAGATCAAATATATTTAGACAACATGTACTGAAGCGTTTTCCGTTGAATCATTTTAATAAAATTTGACGCTATATAAACTTTTATAAATGTTTGAGGTATCCGTTTACATGAAACGTAATGGTATTTTTTTACATAGTAATAGCTTTGTCGAATATTTCTTTTAACACACACAAGTTGTTTTTTTAAACTGATTTTCTGGGTAACTCCACAAGATTCCGTGTTATCCTTAACCAAAACACGAACACACAGTTGTCCGAGTATGTATGATCCTATTTCCAAGCGGCTTCCTTCGTTTGTATATGCATTACATCCTTTGAAAATACGTTGTATAAGACAATATTTATTAACGTGATTGTTTACGGTTGGTAAAGTCGATGCAAACTAACAATCCAAGGTGTATGCAAATATTTTGTTAAAACGTTACTGTACATATTATTATTGGCAGGTCCATAAATAACCTTTCGGTCATTTGCCTTAAACGAAAATGATATCTTGGCAATTTCTGTCCTTTGTATATGCATATGCCCTCGTGTTCAACTCTGATACTGTCTATATGGAGCTTTTTTCGAATTCATAGCGACGGCAATAACTGTAAATCGAATTATCCACAGATGAGTGGGAATTCCTGTAAGTGATTTTATGTGCTTCCTTAATGCTTTGTCATAAAAAATATCATTTGCGCGTCTCATGCATTAATCAGTAGTGGTAATGGCCTGCTAAGTTAACTATACAATCAAGAATATTGGTCCATTATTAGAATTATGCTTCAGTTTTCGATACACTTTATTGAAATGCTCGGTTTAGATATAATTGTATGTGGATGTTGAACATGGACAGATATAAGGATTTTAACCTTTACAGGCAGATTTTGCACACTCTTTTTAAAGGTAAAAAAGAAATCTCGGATATATGTTAATGTCGTAAATATTTCAATGTATTATAAACAAATATATGCTTAAGAATACAAGTGTCAGTGAAGTTAATCGATGTGTGTTTTGATATTCTGCACTGTATAATTGTATATACATAATACGATATTTTTAATTCGCGTCAGGTTCCGAAACCCTGGTAATGCTTGGTCCAGTAAACACTTGAATTTATCACATTCATTTGAAGCTCACACCCTCTAAATGTGAACAATTCGTGTCCTCTGTTGTATACCATGGTTAAGTTAAGATGGAATCTCCACTGATACTGAACAGACCAGTGTTGTCACTAAATCGCCAGCAACCAAAAACATTAAGGACCTGAGGCATTGCTGGTACATGTAGAGCACTATGAAAATATAATGCACATGAGGACAACAGTATGCTTGACAGTGCATGATACGTGCATTATACATTCGTCAAACTTTATTATTTTATTAGAAATATATCAGTTATTTACTAAAAATGATGTAAAAAGGATATACAGAGCCATCTTCAAGAAACTACTTATACACATTACAATTTCAGTTGTCTGCAGATATATCATTAGTTATAACATCATATACTTTCCATTTATTTTCGATTATCTATCATATTATATTTTAGGGAATATAAACAACCTCTTGTTGAGATATTTCTATGTATATGCCCCATAGTATACGAAATAAGTTTGTCTTCCTTATATCAGCAAACATTTGATTTGACACATGATGATCACACATGACAACAATTGATATACATTTACCGAGTCTCTGGACAAGTGTTCGATTTGATGCGAGAAAATTAATTGCAAAACGTCACTAAATATTTTTAAATATACAATCAGCAAGGGTTATCAAATAAATACATACTTGCGTATATTCGGTTAGATCATTGTGTTGAATCCAATAATCAAACGCAATCGAGGACTCTAGAAACTGCGTATTCCTCCACTTGTAAGTGCGGGGGGGGGGGGGGCATATAGATTCGCACTTGTGCATCCACTCGATCGACTAGGCGCCCTTCCGTCTTTCATTTGCTTTACGTGTAGCCAGAAAATATTTTTGTTATTCAATATAAGACATACAATGTATAAAAGTATAGGATCATAAAAACAAAGTGATACCATGTAGCAGCAATAATGTTCAAACATGTTATACAATATATGCTAATATCTTCTTTTTGACCTTGTGATTTCATTTTCATCAAAAAAGGGTTATTATGTGTTTGTTTCTTTGGTTGTTTGTATACAAAACATACAAACAAAAACAACACAAAGAATAGTTATGAATAAGGATAAGTTGCATAAAGCGGGTAGAAAGCATACTGGACTTGTTTATGAAAGTTTAATGTTTGTTTTCATTTTTGTTCAAATATATGAAGTGTATCATTGTTTATTGCAATTTCTTTTTCAATTTGAATTTTCAATTTTACATCATTGATAAAACAGTTCATTTTAGGTATTTATTTTCTGTATGTCATGCTAAAGATAAAATATTTCATTATCATAATTATGTAATTCACAGCGTTATTAATCTCTTGTATTTTGAAGGTATTTACCCCTAAACTGATGTTTAAGAGAGGCAGTTTAAAATTTAATTGTTGTCTCTTTAGAAAGTTTGTCAAGGGTTTTCATATAGATTGAATATGTTTACACTCCCAGAAAAGGTGTTTTATTATTTCAATACGTCAACTACACATAGATTTGTGTTGGATAGGTTGCACTTAAAAAGGTGTTTATTTGTAGCTATGATTCTCTGGATGCATTGATATTGAAAATTTCTTAGTGTGTAAAAATATTAAGATTGCATTAACAGAAATATTAAACAGCAGTTATCCAGATTTAGACTAAGCGCTCATAAATAAGAAATAGAAACCGGTAGATATAATAGCATACCAGAGATGAACGTAAATGTAAATTATGTAACGCAAACACTATTGAATCGGAATATCACTTCTTTCTTACTTGCCCCATATATACAGATCAACGAAAAAAGTTACATTCGATTTAATTGGCCAAACTTTATTTAATTTAAAACTAAACTATGGTGTCAAAATGTTTCAGTTATTAAAGGGGCCTTTTCACTGAGTTTGGCATGTATTGAACTTTTTCATTAAATGCTTTATATTAATAAATGTAAACATTGGATCTAAAAAGCTCCATTAAACAAAGAATAAAATTAAAGAAAAAAAAGTAATCCTCAACTGGTCTCGAACCACTGACCCCTGGAGTAAAGGTATATCGCTTAAACAACTCGGCCATTCGTGCTGATACACTGACAGCTGACTTTTATTCTTTATTTAAGCAATCCTTGTAGTATCACAAAATATAACGTAAACAACAGAACACTCCAATTTATTCAATCGTTTCGCTTTATAATTTTCAGGTTTTTAAATCGTCAAAAGATGCATACAATGGATATTTTAAATGTTTAGTATTACGGATATTTTAGAGCATGTTTAATGTTTATTATTACTGTTTCCTCCCAAATAGCATAACTACAACGAAAATTTGCGATTCTGAAACATTTTTTTTAATTTTGTCAATTTACCTACACGTGAAAAGGCTCCTTTAACAATGTTGTCAGATTCATTACCGATGCAATGAAACTCCGTGAACAATTAGAAGTATTTGCCTTCTTTGATTACTATAGTATGAAACCGTTAATATATTGTTGATTTACTACTTGTTCTTCTTACATATTTGTCAATAATGTTAGTTTTGTAAATCATATTTGAACACTTTACATATTTATGAATGTGTACAATTATGTATTTGTTTTGTAGTGCACAGATGCACTTGGCTATAATTTGTTAACCTGAATATGCAAATGGCCAAAAGCATTTTGCCGATGTTCCAATAAAAAAAATCCCTGAAACTTGAAAAACTTGTTAATGTTTTCCTTGACCCGATTTTTAAGCGATGATTGATTGGCGCGGAGTGTTGTCATTATCGGAGATTTCCGAACGATAAGCGGAAATTATCGGTGACCAAAGGAGAAAGGTTGTCATCGGTTACGGATGCTACACGTTGTATTTTGGGGTCAGCGTAACGTCGTTCGTCAGAGCTGTTATTCGTATTGTTGTACCCACATTAACGATGAAAAACACCTGCGTGAAGCGATGCGTGTATTGTCATTAATGGTGTACATACATGTGTCATTGTTTATGTATGGTTTATCGAATCGTTTAAATGCACTTCGTTCGCTCATTATCATCAGTTCGCCTTATGTATGCCGGTGTCGATTGACTCGATCAGAAAAAATCTGCTGCACAGAAAAAGGCGAGTTTGATTTCAAAATAGTTTTACTTTGATGAAAATAAATTCGTAGTCTTTGAATCTGGTAAAACGAGCTACAATTGCAAATTCTGTTTTATTTTGCGATTTCACTTTGTTTCCTCTACCGATGTCTATATTATCTGCTTAATCACCAAGTCATAGCGTGTATTGTATACATTCCCTTAGTTTTTATTCTGTAGTAGCCCATTGTTTGTTGATAGCTTCTGGTATGCCATGGTATTTAAGGTTATTGCGTCGTGATCGGTTTTTAGAAATCTCAAATTTTGGTTGCGTGACAGTAACTTGTTGTTTTAGATAAATGTTATCCTGTATTTAGGCGTTCGTTTTCTGATTTAAGATCATAGATCATCGACCTGATTTTTTCGATTCAGCATCGATATTTGTAGTATCAGGCGAGACTTTAAGGTGTTGCTTATTCATATCGTTCCTTATTGTAGAAAGCAATTCTAGAATTTCGAGAGTATTAATTGAACTGTTTTCGTCCCTCGTGGTCGGGTCCGATTCTTGTGTTAATTATTGGGGATTCGGATGAGAGAGTCGCATACTTTGATATACGTTTCTCTTGTGAGTCAACGCTGAGGCTCCAGACGGCGCCTGTGCTCGCGTCACGGGACGGTACTGACCCATCTAGTGGCTCCAGGGCGGCATGTTGGTTAGAATCCAGCGGTTTTCGTCTAGTAAGTTTCGTCTTCTTTAGGGAGACCCGAGTTGGATTTCACATCGCCACACGTGAGCATTACGGCGAAAGTGCACGTGGAAAGGCGAAAATTGGTTAGAATCGTAACCTTAGAAATCGCACGCGTTTAAATCCGACACACTGTTTTTTGGGCTGGTTAAAACAACCAATAGGCACTCTCTGAAGAACAATATGTTTCCCCATATTCGTAACATTCAATGAAATGCACGAGGCTTCAACAATATGATCATGTTTATTAAGGGACACAACTCCATCTTTCCAAATGATAATTTTAGTTGGATTGTTTGTATTTAATATTAAGCATGTATTACAATAAAAAATTAGCGTTATTAAGAATGATCGTAAGACATTAGTTTGTTGGGATGAAATCCACCAGTTCATCGGAGGAAATGTTACATATCACACACAAGATACATCTGGCGTTGATAATATAATTTTCAAAAAAACAATCAATTACTGAGACCTTAGAATAATTAACCGGATGCCACAATGACCAATAAATAATAAATAGGTCAGTGCAGTGCCTCCTTTCATATGTTTTCGTTGTTTGTTGCTGTCGAAGAAAACACATAATTTCGAAGAAAATATTGATTTAAATTCTTGTTTATAAAAGATATTAAATTTGAAATCCTTGAGTAAAAAAAAAATGTACTCGCAAACACAAAGTGTGATATGCGTTATTCTGTCAATTTTACATTCTGTATGATTTTCATTTAGAAAAGGGTCCTACCACAGTAGCTAGAAATACAGATTGACTCTGAGCGTGAACAGGATGTGTTAATTGTAGTAATAATCATTTTGTTCAGAAATATATTAAACGGATTATAAACTCTCCTCTCTCTCCTCTCATCGAGAGAGCGGAGAAGAGAGAGAGAGAGAATGAGAGACGAGAGAGAGAGGAGAGGGAGAGAGGAGAGAGAGAGAGAGATAGCGGCGCAGCGAGAGCGTAGAAGATAGAGCGCGCGATCGAGCGTCCTCTCTGCTGCTCTCTCTCTGCTCTCTCGAGAGATGAGCTCTCTATCTCGCTCTCTCTCTCTCGATCGTCTCTCTCTCTCTATCTCTCTCTCTCTCTCTCTCTCTCTCTCTCTCTCTCTCTCTCTATATATATATATATATATATATATATATATATATATATATAAATTGTAGCAGATTTGAAGAATGTTTGCCTAAATGTTTCGTCCATTGTTTCGTATTCATTACATTCAAAACAGAAATTACTTAATATATGGCAAAATATTCTACATATAGTGAGATACCACGGTAATTATTAGGGTCGTTAATAGATCCTGTTTTGTGTAGTGGAGTAATTATACTCTCGCTCCAATTATTAGGAAAAATACCCGAGTCAAAATTTCATTAAAAAGTGGATTTAAAAAAAGGCAATATATCATTTATAGTAAATTTATACATTTCAATACAATTCCGCTAGGTCCCCCTGAACGATTTGATTTCAGGTGACATATGCTATCAATGATTTTTTTGTTACAAATGGGTGTGTTTAAACTACTACAATCGTATTGAATATTTTCAAAACTGATGTCATCTTGCTCTTGGGAATTGCTTTCTTTATTTATAAATAAGGTTTTGAAATAATCATGCCATTGCGTTAGGTCTATACTTTTTTCTTAATGTTAACGGTTTCCTTTTATAGTTTTCCAAAACATTTAAGAAATTTATCGGGAACTTACTAAATCATTTCGTTTTTTCTCAGATATTGTGTCTTTTTTGCTTAAACACATATATTTAAAAATACTTCTTTTTGTCTTATATGTCATTAGATCTTGTCTATCATTTGTAATTCTAAAATATCGTAAAGCTCGTGACTTTTCAATTTTAGCAATATTACATTCATGATCCCACCATTCAGGCTGTGAAGAAGTAAAATATTTAGAATTTGACTTCATATTTTCCCAGCAGTTTGAAATACATTTATGAAATCAGAGATATACGAACTTAAAGGACGATCGTTACTATTTCTTATTTTTTCTTTAAAAAACCGGAAATTAATACAAAATTTATTATAAAAATCGTCTTTCAAATCAACTTTCCAAATAAGCTTCTGCCATAAACGCCCATTGGAATGACAAATATTGCTTGTTGAATAATGTGTTTGTGTTGATTAAAACATAATTGGCAAATAAGTGGAAAATGATCAGACGTATCTGTATCACTGATTTTTAAGTCAGAAATATATCTAAATAAACTTGATGACGCAATCATATAATCAACGACACTTGCACCATTATTAGCAAAACATGTAAAATTACCGTCTTTATCACCAAAGAGATGACCATTTAAAATATGGATATCAAATGTACAACATAATTCTATAAGTGATAAACCGAAATTATTATAATGTCCATCTTTAGAATTTCTTCGAATTGCAAAGTTACCAGATGTGTAATCAATATCATTTCCAAATATAAATGACAGATCATCTTCTGGAATAAAATCGTTAAAGTCTTTGATCCTCGAGTTTAGATCGCCAGCCAAGAGTAATTCGGTATTAAGACTATCATCAATAATATTATTTATTTTGGTACTTAGAATATCAATACCATTGTTATTGTTTACATCATAAAAAGTTGAGTATTCAGGTGAAACATAGGCAAAAACAAAGATAATGTCATCTAATTTTTTAAAAATGAGCCTTTAAACAATAAGACAACACATCCACTAACATCATGACAAATACGTTCCATAAGCCCATCATTGATAAGAATATCTTTTACATAAACTGACACGCCTCCAGAACATCTGTAAGCGGACTGTCTTTTCGGTCGAGATTAACAGAATTGAGTATAACCATGAATATCAAACGTAGTATCTGTGACAGACCACGTCTCGATTAATCCAACAATATCAAATGTTGAGATATAATTATGAAATTCTACATCATCTTGGTATTTTAAAAGACCCCCAATGTTCCACGTACAGTGGGATGATATAAGTCACATCACTCAAGTCCTAGCTTGTCACCAATATGCACTAAAAGTGTCTGAAAAAGAAACATTGTTATCTCCAGTTACGACCTATCACGTTTTCTTAATTGGATCTCGAACTGACATGACCCTCACGACTGGGTCTCTCCAATCAAGAGAATATAGGTCCACGTTATACTCAGATAAAGATTCAATAAGATCCGTTTTGCACTTAACCGAGTGTGACTATGATTTATATTGCGATTTAAGCTATACTGGATTAGATCAATATAATAACTGCATGATGGAAAATCGACTTCATTGTTTCTTGAGATCGTATGGCATATTATATAATACAGTGTTTGTGTTCTTGTGTACGCCTCAGACCGATCGAAAACACGATGGTAAAAATAAACGACAGAATACGATTGATTAAGTTTCATAAAAATACAGATAAGCCATATGAACATATATCCATCGGGTTAATTGTTTAAACCGATAAAGTGCCGCACGTCCAACACTATTATATGAGAACTTCCAATAACATCAATATTGACATGTTTATATGCATACACATGCAATTGAATGTCCCTTTTTCATAAGCTGCTTCATAAGCCACTTTTATACCGACAAATTAATTGGTCTGGAAACCTCAATATAAATGCATGGCATCTCGAAGGTGATATCGGCTCAGGCAGCACGGATAATTATGCGTTTAAGAGTAACGTCAGTATACGTTAAATTTCTGCAAAGTTTGCCTCATACTAAACAGTTGATATAAACTGTAAAATTGAAGTAAAGCTTTATCACGTTACTTTACCATTACGTTTAATTTTAGTTTAATATTCGGTTCGTTTCTGCAAAAAGGCACCGCCTCGCTTTGGGTTCGTTTACATAAAACGTTCCTTCAAATTGAGTGAAGCATATATATTCAATTCGCAACGAGCTCTTTCGATCATTAAAATAATTTGCTATAATTTGCTACGAGTTTGCAACTTATACATGAATGAACTGAAGGTTTTGCCTATTACAAGTTAATTTATTGCTTTCTCTAAAAATGGAAGTCATTGTTTATGAGTGCTTAATCGATACGAATAAAAAAAAGTGCAGCAAATACTGAAGTCATGATGCTTTTTCGGCTACAAAAGAAGGTTTATATATGTCCAATAATGCGTCTATCAGTGCTTGGCTGGTTATTGGAATGAAAATTCGTATATTTAATTAAAAACATGTACTTAGTAAAACGTAATTTTGTTGAATATGTTATACTTATTGTGCTGCTTGATGCGCACATTTAATGACCATTTATTAAAATACAACCAATTAAAATATATATTGAATACCCGCTGATTTATTTTTCATGTGTTATATTAGTTTGTTATAAAACCTTTGCAAGGAAGGTGGTTTGAAAGAATAATCGTTTAAGTCTAATTTTAATAAGATGAAAAAAGTTACACACAGCAATTTCAGTATGTTGGTACCATTATGAGGAACGAAAATTGCAAACACACTTTAAAAACAACGAAAATGGTTTGCAATGTTGTTATATGTTGTTAATAAACAAGCAACCTGGTAGTGACCACCATGTGTTCGTTTGTCAACCACTGTTTGACATCAACGTCGCGATTCACTATGTCAAAAAAAACATTAATCATGGCAATGTCTTTGGTGTAGAACAAATGTATGTGTTTCGTTAGAAGATGGGCATACAGGCCAACGTATTGATCATTCTATCCAATTGGCGTGTAACGATATTGCAACGTATGACATTTTTTATTCGCCATCTTAGCATAATTATGAATTGAATGGGTGTCGTCGTGATTGTTTGCTTACTTTATTACACGCATTAAATATCGTCTAGGTTTCTCGCATTGATCAACTATTTGTTTGGTTAAGAAGGAAGGAGTCGAGGTCATGAAAACAATTATTTTTGTATTAGATTTTAGTATATATCAATTTTATTGTGCGTACCACAACCAATTTCGACGAAACTTATGGTAAGGTTAATGTATGATTGATAATGGTAACGCAACAATTCAAATTCGTTTTGTTTACAACATCAGTAAAGTCTGCATACGGTTATATTGTACATCCGATATTCCTTGCTCTTTGACAAAGTTTGATGAAGGTGCAACTTATTTACAGTCATGTACACACCTTTGTAAATTAAGATTCACGCTGATAATTTAAACACGCAAATTGACTTTTTAAAGTTCATTTTAATAAAATATATGTTGAATGCTTTTCTATATGATTGTTATGTTGGTCAAAATGTGAATTTACAATTAGCTCACTTAAATTCGTGTATGCGATCATTCGTCTAAAGGGTGAGTTAACAATTATATTTTGTTTGTAATACAATAATAATTAGCCTCGTTTAACACATGTAAATATAACGGGGTAATTTAACTAAAACGTAGGTAGTTTAAGGGCCTTTGAACGCACAATACTGTATGAAAAAGAGCGCTATATAATGTTTTTTATTTCAGTGTACTACGAAACTGACTCTGACTACCGACAGTCGAAGTCAATTTAAAATGACCTACATGCGCAAAAGTCGAAAAGGCCTCAAAATAACAGGTTATTTTTGATGAAGAAATATTAAATTCGCGAAAACAAAACTTGAATAACTTAACTATTTGTAATATTGTAGTAAAAAAAATATATGTAAGTTTGTTTTATTAAATCAGTGACACCTAACAATAACATTTAAAAAATAATGACGTAATTTTCAAAGGGCGCACTATTTGTTGTACTGTTTAAAAACGAACGACGTTTGTAGTGTTTGTTTTAATATGGATTCGTACATAGACTGAATATACTATACATTTTAGTGTTTCTGAATGCCAAACCGAATAAATTTGCTTTTCAGTGAAGACTTATATTTAAATCCGGCTTCATAACATATCGAGTCTTAAGTTTTCGATATAACCGGACAATTAGAGCATACTCGAAAATAGCACTCTGTCTGGTATTTTCATTGTAAGTATACATGTTCATATCATAATACTGTTATAACAAAATATATCAGCACAAGACAGGTCTTTCCTTTTGGGAAAGGCTAAATACTATTTCATAAAATTCAAATGATAACATTCTATCAGGGTTGTGATAATACATTAGTTATTGAACTTAGACATACGCTTGGGAACAATAAAGTCACATCCAAACCATCGAAAGATTGTGTTAACTTGATTAAAAAAACTTAAGACGAGTCAGTTTCCTATGAAGAACCATTCCTTCAAGGTCATTTACAGATAGCAAGCTCATTACACGAAATCGTGTGAGAAACCTGGATCATAATAATGATCATTGTTCTTTGGCAGTCGGCGCTAGGACAGAGTAAAGTATGTGTTAATTAATTATAGGTATGACGAAAGCACAGACACATTCTGAAAAAAAGACATTCATGCTAAATATTTGGAATCCATTAACAACAAATATTTTATTTAACCAATTACACGTTTTTAATTGCACACACTTTATACATGTGTGTGCTGCTGTTATATAATACATATTATTGCGATAGTTTTACTTCATTCGTTATGACATGCATCAATACGTGGGTCAAGAGAGTAGTAGGTCTGAGTGATTTCAGTACGTAATGCTCTCCGACCAAGTATTTGGTGTATTTATTTGGCTGTGTCTAGAGCTCCGGCTATGCTCTTTGTATTTCACGCGGATTCTACAATTAAGAAATATGTGCCAATATAAGGAAGCGTGCCAAATTATCTTGAAAAAGAAGTCAATGTGTTTTGATCTCATTACTAGTAATGGTTTTCTGCCTAGAATGAACATTAAAATTCCCGCCGTTAAACAGTGAGCCAAGTTATTTAGTTGTGTATCAGTGTTTGTTAAAGTTTATCTCAACCAGCACCATTACCTTTATCCTCGTGCAGTTAGTATGATTTACGATTACGATTCTTGATTCTTATATTTTCCCATGCATTTATAAAATCGATGTCTAGGTGTTTTGGAATACGAATATCGATTTAAAAACTAAATGTTTGTTTTCCTCTGTGACACAAAATATGTCACAAAAGAAATACATGAAACAGTTTATGTATTATACACGCAATTTAATAAGTATCAGTCTATGTAATTTAGCAGTAAAAAGTTCCTGTATTTTCCTTAACTGGGTTTGGTCTTTAAGTTCATGGATTTATTACATTTGAATTGCCCATCATAAAAATACTACACTAAATGAACATTTGCAAATTTCAGTGAATTCCATTTATTTTAATAATACAATAGTTTTATCGGCAACGAATGTTTTGCAACTAAGTGTGATTGTTTCTGTAATAAAAATGTCCATATTACCAAACAAAAATTACTAATACGAAATTTTTTCCCGATTCACGAGTGCAAATGCCTGTTCATGAATGGGTCTTTTGCAATATATAAAAATACATTAGGTTATGATTTTGTATCGACATACTTTTTATGCAGCAAGTAACTTCTCAAATGACCCATTACTGTGAAATTTTCCGCAAGTTGTTAATATTAGTACACATTCAGAGGAATAATTATATAGCATAAAACAGGTGAAAATGCAGTTTTTTAGTAATCGAGTACATGCGCGTGTTGCGTACATGTTTTTAATAACCAGCTCTTTTATTTTCTATTTAACAAGGTGCTTACTACAAATGTATCGTAATTAAATATATATAGTTTAAACAGAACAATTTTATTTTCCGATTTCAACATTATAATGTATAATTATACATTTTCTGGGATAGTTTCCTGTTCAAGCCTCCTCTTCACACTTTCGCATAATGACAAAATATGTAATAGGTTAATTATATCTAACACTCAAACAATCGACAAAACACAAACGACAAATATAAATATAAAGTTATGATTATTAAGAGTTTGCAACACTGTTCTACAATACAAAACACGTTTTACCAAATAACGTATTTTACTGAAATACCATATAACGACGGAGTGTAGCCTGAATAAAAATTACCCGTGTTTGTTTCCAAACGAAAATTAACGTATTTCTACAAGTTTGTATTGATAGAATGATAATTGTTCATACTTTGCGAATACATGTTTTTATGATTCTAAAGAGTAAAAAATGTATTGGACAACATATGTTACTTTAACCGCAGGAAAACCTGGCAAAGGTTTCAAAATAGCACTAACGTCTTGCTTTTAAATTACAAAACCGACTTGCTCTCGCGAGTCCATTTCCTTTTACCACCAGGAAAAGATTCTACTGAGTTATAGAATGTTTCCACGTGGAAGTTTGTTACATAATACAACATCTTCTCGGTTGGAAACTATCAATTGGCATTTTCATGTATTGCAAAACCCCAGTCGATGCGTAACAAATTCACATATAAAAATTGTATGGACACACGATCTTCAATTGTTTATTTGTAAACAAACTAAGTTATGATTTCGATAAACAGTATATTAATAAGTGTATTAATAAATTTCAAACAGTAGTTCAGGTTGATTTCCTTCTGCAATAAATATGGAAGTAAAAAAATCATAGCATGCACAATTGAACAAATGCAGCCATCCCACACAAACGAATCACTCACAACGTTTAAAACTTATTATATTTAAGCATAATATTTGTAATCAAAATTCTTAATTTATTCCTACTTTAGATGGCTATTAACATAGAATATGAATATTTTTTATATGATTGTGTACGGTTCACAATTTGCCTCAAATCATCCCGTTATATCATTACAACAAAAAATGTGTATACAGACAGACAGACCGACACACAGACACAAAGAGAGACAGACACACAGACAGACAGACAGACAGAAAGAGAGAGAGAGAGACATACAGACAGACAGACAGACAGACAGACAGACAGACAGACAGACAGACAGATAGATAGATAGACAGATAGACAGACAGACAGACAGGGCAGACAGACAGACGAAACGAACAAACAGACATACAAACAGATGAACAGCCAGACAGACGGATGAACAGACAGACTGGCATAATAAAAGACATACAGACAAACAGACAGACTTGCAAACGAAAAGACACACATACAGACAGACAGACATATACACAGACAAAGAGACAGACATACAGACAAACCGACAGACAAACGGATAGACAGACAGACAGACAGACAGACAAACAGACAGACAGACAGACAAACAGACAGACAGACAGACAGACAGACAGACAGACAATTAGACACACAGACAAAAAGGTCGACCGACAGACAGACATACAGACTTTCAGACAGACATATGAACAGACAGACAGACGGATGAACAGACAGACTTGCATAATGAAAGACATACAGACAAATAGACAGACTGGCAAACGAAAAGACATACATACAGACAGACAGACAGATGCACAGACAGACAAAGAGACAGACATACAGACAAACAGGCATACAGACAAACAGGCATACAGACAAACAGACATACAGACAATTAGACGGACAGACAAACATACAGACAAACATACAGACATACAGTCAGAACGACAGACAGACAGACAGACACACGTACAGACAGGCAGAAAGACAGAAAGGCAGACAGACAGGTAGACAGGCAGGCAGGCAAACATGAAGGAAGTGCAGGTGTTAAGTTTACATAAATGACATAACCATTTAAACAGTGGAGAACAGACAATATTGAATATGCATTTGAATTTGCAAAACATACAGACGCTATTAACACTTGTCCAGTAAATACAATGATAATTTGCTCGTAGCGTATTTTAGCACAAGAGGTATTGTTTATTTTTTCTTACAAACATATAACAAAAAAACTCTCGAGAAGTGGTAGTACAGCTTTGACGTTTAAACACGATGAACGATACTTGTAATTTACATGGACTTTAAAAAAAGGCGTAAACAGTTGTTTGTTACTTGACGGGCATTGACTTTTTTGGCCGACTTTAAGTTTTTGTTTGGTCAAAGTTAAATTGTCGATTATTTGTGCTACAATTGATATTATTCCTAGAACCTTATGGTTACTTCGAGATACAATTTCCTCAACACGATCATTTTAGTACATTAATTTAAAATGAACTGCACATAAATAAATACACACCTGTTACAAGGCGATTAAAAAGTTTTCTGCAGTTGATTGCATATTCTCTTTGCATTGGGAAATCTTGAAAAAGCTAACACAAAGCATTTTGTACCGAAATACAAGAGTGTTTAAACTAACATGTTATTGGGTTTATGTATACATATTTCTGTGTATATAAGTATAATTATACATTGAGAATGCTGTTATTACTGTAACAGTTGAACACGCGTGTATATAGTCAGGCTTTTAAATAATATTAATTAGATCAAATACATTTAGACAACACTCATGAAGCATTTGCCATGGAACCGTTTTAATAAATTGCGAAGCTGTAGATACTCGTGCACATGTTTGAGGTCTCCATAAACATGAAAAGTATTGCTTTATATTTACATGGTTATATTTCGAATATTTTAACACATTCTTGCTTTTTGTATTACTCCACAAGATGCCTTACATAGTATCGTGAGTGTTCCAGGTGTCTCATTTCTGTGCAAACTGTCAATCCAAGATAAACGCAAATATTGTGAAAAAAAATTACAGAAAATATTATTACTGGCATGCATATCAATATAATTTCGGTCATGTTGCTATAAACGAAAACGATTACTTGGCAAATCATGTTCCATTTATAAGCAGATGCACTCGTGTTCAACTCTGGTACGGTTCATTTGCCGTAATATTTTAGTTAATAGCAACGGACGTGCATGTAAATCGAATTAGCTACAGATGAGTGGGAATTCCTTTCAGTAATTTGATGCCTGTAAAAAGTGCTTTGTAAAACAAAATACTATTCGCGAGTCTGATGCCAGTAGTGATAATTACCTGTTTGCCTAAATGTTTAATTAAAACCTTTGATCCATTTTGTATTATGCTTCTTTTTCCGAATAAATTATGATACAATAGATGTTAATTCTCAATTAAATATATTCGTACGTGTATTTCATGATTGGTACAATCACAACTATTTGAAATTTCACAGGCCTAAGGTACACAATTAACCGAATTGTAGATAATAGATTTGTATCGTATCAGCAGTAATGTTTCAGAAAGATCGTTGTCATCGTTAATTGATATGTTGGGCAGTAATTACATTTTGCCACAGTGAGTTAATTTTTCAGAACTGACTGAATTTAACACGACAGCTGTGTGAATACAAGCGCAAAATGATTTAAATAATTGTATTTGCTTTGTCGTCTAGGACATGAACGCAAACAATTTTCCATCACAGGGGATATACAGACGACATATTAAAGATTTAAGTACATAAAATTCGTTTGTTATATTTTCATTACGAAATCTTTTAAATACTGCAAGTTGTTCTATCAGCTTTAACATAGACCAGCAGTTATGAGTGGCGATGCATATTCAATACAGTGTGCACAAACTTAGTTACCCCAGAACCTTTGACGGTTTTGTTAACCCAAACAGTTTTTGAATGTTTTGTGTTCTTTTATTATGAAAATCCTGTGTGCCACTCCATGTATTTAGCATTGATGAATGTCCTGTAGTTAAACAAAAATATGTGGTATTGTGAGTTATTTTGTAGTACTGCTTACACTATTAACTACATGACAAATTTGTACAGATGACAAAACAAATACTTCTTTTGGGCACTTACAGTATAACTAATTTGCATGATGGAATATACGCACTATTATGTTTGTTTTTACCATTATTAGTACACAATCGTTGTATATGTAAGTAAAATAGGTTTTTATGATATCAATACGCCATACGATAAGTTCTTACTATTACCGAATAACTGTTTCAAAGTATTGAACATTTATATAATTCGTTTGAAAAAGCATGTGTTTTTTCTTTTAATTAGTGTGGTCATATAGTGTCGTCATTTTTCTAGTTGTCAAAATGAATTTCATTACTTATAATGTTTTAATTAAATACCAATTTATTTTCAAAGACCTCAAAACTCCAAACCATTCTTTAATTTATTGAACACTAATGTGTTTGACTGAAGACTTATATGATTAAAAACAGAAGGATGGATCGAAAGCGCAACCAAAGCCCATATACAAATCTTTACATTTTTGTGTTGTATAGCGTTGTAATTGTGTAAAACATGACGCTTTGCACTGGTTGATAATAAATGATGATCGATGCACATTAAGCCTGGAGGAATTTGTATATGAAATTACAGAAGATACTTTAATATGAAATATAAAATACATTGTTTTTGACAGATTGGAATGAAAGCAAGTTTTCAGCACCTGTCACTGTCGTCGATAAGTCCCTGTATTTTTTTGTTATTAATAAGTATAATTCCATTTGTAAAGCAATATTATCCAGTCCATTTATTGAAAGAACCAAAACTAAAATAACATATTTTAAAGCCTATGGCTACAAAGACTCTCTAGTTTTGTATATGCATAATGCT
Source organism: Dreissena polymorpha (assembly GCF_020536995.1). NCBI lineage: Eukaryota > Metazoa > Mollusca > Bivalvia > Myida > Dreissenidae > Dreissena > Dreissena polymorpha. The sequence continues at coordinate 115,854,588 of NC_068357.1, forward strand.
ATGTGTTTGATTTTTAAACTATTCTCGTAAGCCTTATACTATTTGTAAATTAATTTTAGTATGTGATACCGATAATATATATCACAAAATAGAACAAATACCGATTTTTAAGAAAACGAATTATATGTACTCGATGGTCAATAGTATGTACGTGTTTTACGTCTGATGGAAACGAGCTCATTCCGACGTGAGTGTAAGAATAAGCTGATGTATAACCCATGGTTTTCTCTTCCTAGAATATGTCACTAATAAATGTAAATATACTGTATATTTTAAACCATAGATCAAATACATGATACCGGATCAGGATTATCAGTACATCGTTTCCCATCATAAACAACAAATAATTATAAGTAGTGATCTAGACCTAAGATCACCATAAATGCAAATACTCATTAATAACAACAATAATACGAAACGCATATGAAGTTTTTCGTCAAATATGAACCACCTGTTAACTAAGGGCATACAATTATATACATGTTGCTTCTGGTTATAAACGTGTTATTAAAACACCGAGAATGATATATATTTTCAATATTTACTAATGAAGTTATGCATATCGCCTTTGTATTTATGAAGATATGTTATTCAAGCACGTTGTTTCAGTTAATCATATTACTAGGAGCTCAATTGATACGTTGGCAAAAAAAAATATCTCTATATTCTGTAGTACTAGAAAGAAATATCCCGTCATAAAAAGGAACATCTGATTGAAAGTAATATATGGCAATAGCGATATTGCTTCTGTATATTTCAAAACAAATTTGGAAATATCCCGTCATAAAAAGGAACATCTGATTGCAAGTAATATGGAAATAGCAATATTGCTTCTGTATATTTTCAAAACAAATTTTGTCATGATATTGCTTCATACATTGATATAAATTGTAACGACCCATCAGCCTTAAATGTAAAAACCATATTTATCTGTACCATAGATTTAATTGTGTTATACATGTGAACAATTCATAATGGGGTCGTTCGAGATCGCCTGATGTGCAAATATATGCGAAATAGTTTATCTCAAACCGATAGCTTGCGCATTCCGAACGCGTGTTTTCGAACACTTAAAGAATCCGATCAAAGATGTTAAGGATGGAGGACATGCAATCATAAATGTAAATCGCACTCGAACAGGATAAGCTTGTCGACTCATTGTATATTATTGGTAGCCATATATAATGTACACAATACATGAGTTATAACTATTTTTCATTTATGCTTATAAAATGTGTACTGTTCAATTTTAGACACTTCTTGTCCTTAGTTAGTTTTATCATTGCGATATATATTAACCAACAAGTATTTATTATCGGATGCATAAATAATTCTTGTACTGAGAATGATTCGGAAGTAATTTTCGAAATCGATTCGTAGACACAAGAATTATTGATGAAACGTGTTAAAACAACAAATATTCATACAACATTAATACCGTCAATTGTATTCGCCTAGTTAAGAGTCCGATTATGTTTTCGATCAACGGTCCCACACGTACCTCTTTGAATAACTAAAACAATATACATATTTTCTATGCATATCGTGGACGTATAAATGAATGAAGAATACAAAGAAAAGTTAGTACATGGACACATATTTTGAATGAGCCGACTTATCTTAGAATCTTATAGAATCTTATTTTAATCATCCAAAGAAGGCACTTAAATGCTGCCGTTTTTCTTCAACAAAATGTTAACAAAGACGTTTAAGGCTATTATTTTATAACTGAATCATACTTTGCAATTGTCAAAAGGTTTTTCATGCAATCAACACTTTTAGAAGAAAGATGATGAGCATGGAACCACGTTATAAAAACACTTTCTGGCTTATTATTCACTATTACTGAAATCATAATGAGAGTTTTGGTGCGCTTATTGGTTTAACGAAAATGCTGTAAATGTACCGTTACAAGGCGGTGACCACAGCATTAATCAACGATATGTTTGGTTTCAATTTTAATACATATATTGAATAACAAACTTGTAGGCGTTAAAAAGTCCTTTCATAATTATGTTTCAGATTTTTCATTAATCCTACGAATGAAATATTTTCGGAATAGTTGTATGCACATGTATTGTGAACTGAATCCATTGCCGTCGTATCAATGGAATGTCTTTATTTAATCCGCGTCATAAAATGTCAATGAGTTTGAAACAAATAAACAAGCGCGACCACACAAAATGCAAGAAAGCGAACAAAAAGCAAAAAAGTTCTTACTGGAATAATCTCGTAAAGTGTTACTAAAACATTTTTTTAAATGCATAAACTGAATTGCTTTTTGTGATAAATCAATAAGTTTGCTTATAATAATGTATAATTCAGTTCGATTCACAGAGCCGGAACAATAGGATTACTGATAAAACTAAAAGATATAGTTCATCTTGAGACGTTTTGATAATGTATCATATTGTTATGAATCTTTTTTCTTAATTGTATATGCTTAAAATTATCGTTTTATTTTACCATTCTAAATGGGTCTACGATGGATTTCATGGCACACGACTTTGAACTCAAGTAATCAAAAGAGCACGCACGAAATCACATGTAACGTAAAATATTGAAAACATTGAGTACGTGATCACGCGATGGATGAATTAAATTGATTATATTATTCGGTCCATCAAGCGGTTTTGTAATGATTTAATCGGACATTTAAAAGTGGAATAGGATTATTTTAAAATACGTTTTGTATTATAGGTTTGGCGAAATGACAACATGCACTTTTAGATTTCGAATGAAAAAAATGTATGCTTGAAAACATGATTGCGCATCTGCAAATATACAAATGAAAAATATTGTAGGCACTATATAAGAATTATATAATTCAGTATAAACCAGTCCAGACTTCTATGTCGTTTCTTATGTTATACACAGTTACTGATATTATATAGAATAAAAGCAAATAATTATGCGTTTTTTTCTATGTTTTTATTTTATTTCAATGACCTCTCAAATACTACGGCTCAAGTTTAGTTCAATCTTGTCTTTTAATCATTCTTCGGGAATGCGCGAGCTGTTCTAGACCTATCTGGCAGCATATGGCATGATATCCAGTTTACATAACGCGGGTAACATTTAAACGATATTTATGTATCCACCAGGGTTGAGATTGACACAATAATTTCATTCTCTGTGACACCAATCAAAATAGCTATGCTGAAAGTTCCTCATCTTTTCAATAAATTCATTACGATAAACATGGTTGACACATATAATTAATAAAAAAAATTAAAATCATAAGATATGATTTAAGAAAGGCAAAACGATGGACAGAAAACAAACGTTGTATAGATTGTGTCAAAATAACAAATATGGAATATATAAGAAATCATTGAAGTAAACTATTTTTCCAATATACTAGGACATACTCTTTTGTTATCATGCTATATAAAGAGTTGTGTCAGGTCTAGACAGGGTCAAACATATAAACCACACCTTATATTGTAGGACATCGTGTGAGCGTCTCATCTGACAACAAACACATGCTTTAATTTATATGCAACATGAGTATAATACATCTATGTTCCTAATGTTTGATTCAGAGAGAGCAAATTAGTTTCACTTTATATTATTTGTTTGTATGGGACTGAAATGCTTGCAAAATTGGTGGTACAAAAATAGCAAATCACGTAGTACATATCAAGAACACATAATTCAAAATGTTAACATCGTCATGCATGAATGTGTATTTCTTGTTTTCAAACCGTCGTTTGTAAATATGTTTCATTCACTAATTTCATATCACGCTTTTGATGGCGTAATTCATCCTTATTTGGATTTAATGCTAACGCATTCAATCTCGACTTGTGTCCGTTATTTATAAACAATTCGACATAAAGCCTCAAAAAATTGATCGTGCGGATTTGCACAGATATATAGACTACAGTATACTTTAGAATTTTAGACAAATATGTATGACATTGACATAGGAAGTACATAGAAATAGTTTATTTAAAACGTAAAGAAAAGATAATGACATCGTAAGCACGATGTCCAGGAAGATGCCTTTCGGAAAATAAATTAAAACACAATTTTTTTTACAAATAAGGTTTAAGCTGTTTTATTGATATATAATTTGATACTTACGATGCATCACATACAATTTGAAGACAGGAGGTAGATTGACATAGGTCATATGTTGTACTTCATTTTAGTTGCGGAATGTAAGGCCACCAACAAAAATTGCTTTTTTTTCAACTCGTATATCAAATACATTTATCTATTATTTATTTTATTTTAATAATGGCAATATAATACAATGAAAATTTGCTAGAAAATCTTGAATACAAGTATATTGTTTCATCTTTTGTGCGCGCTTTTTTAAAATTCCATTTAAAAAAGACATAATGCATTATGCGAATATTATTCAATTATTACCCAAATACAATTTACCCAAAGTGTCTAAAACAAAAAAAAGTATAGTTGCAAGAGGCAAAAATGTAATAGTGGAAACAGATTGGTAAATGGAACAGAAGATCACTAGTAATTAATTCCATAAAAATGCACGAGGTTGATAGTTTATCATACTTTTATAAGTATATTGACTTATTGTTGACATTTTAATAACTACTATGTTTACAAAATAACTCTCCATGTTCTGTGCGCTTTCTGTAATGTAAACAGCCTGCGTTATGGAGTATTAATCGTGCATGTTGTGTTTTATTCGTATATGACTTCTCACTACACTTTTGTCAAAATCAAATCCTTATATATGACGGACCGGATAGTTCGTGAAAATAAGGGCATGGATAAACGTTTCGTTAATTATGTGTCATTTCATTTAGTACTATATACGATATGCCAAGCACAAATGGATATTTTTAATAAATATTCACAAACATAACAAGCCATATTACAATGAGACACATACTATTGACTTACTTCAGGTTAAGGCTGGCAAACACAAATGATTTGGGAGTAAAAAATAACATGGTTACAATTCCATGTCCACGGTGAACTTTATAACTTTCTTTTTGGTGATTTTTATAACTTTCATTTCATATAATGAGAATGCAAATCCAATTTAAACAATAATTTAACGCATGCAGACATTAATCATCTGTGGACACAATAAGGCGCATGTTTTAAGGAAGTACCCTCGATGTTACATTTATTTCACATATTCATTTACATTTTTGCTCTTGAATTGAGTGATTAGTGCACGTATTTGTTAATCATGTATTTAATAAGGTATAAATCATGATGAATAGTTGTTTCCGCAGTGATATCTGCCTTACGACCAATATGTCGCGGATTCGATCTCCAGAAGGTGGGCGTTCCCAAGATCTTCTTTAAATGGGCAACTAGCATCAAGCGTTCTAACGTAAAAACATTAATGCTATTTTGTCAAATAATGTTAAGTTTGTGTTTGCTATGGGGTGGATAGGTGTCTCTGTCCAAACAAAGCATTCTTCTAACGTAAAAGCCCAATTTATGTTCGAATGAATCAATGGTTTAAGTTATTCTTTACGTGCGGAAAGACAATAAATTGGTTGTTTGTTAAAACACATTCATCTGTCTACACATAGTTTATCTATTGATAAGCCTTTTAAAAGCACATACCGTATTAACCGCAATTATCTTTAAAAATCTACCGTTTGTTTATAAAATGGGTCAGCTTTGTTTGAATCGGGGATTTTAATGGGTTTGAGGGCTTGCATATACTGTTCCAAAACGTTGACACCGATCTTATTATTTTATGTTTATAGTGTGTGTTTTTCATATAAAAGTAGCTGCTAAGGGAAATTTATTTATACTTGTATAGAGTTTTTGGAGTAATGGTTTGATGTATTTCTAAACTTATTGAGATCCGGATAAGAATTATATCCGCTGTCGTTTAATTAAATATATCTAAAATTTTATTATTACAAAAAATAGTTCTATACCTTGAAAACATGATTTAAAAAAAACGATATTATTTTCATGAAAACTGACTTTATTTTGTTCAGGAACGTGTAACACAATAATAAAAATGTTCAATATCACACCGGGTAAGATATGCATGTGTATTAAATGTATACGTGTTTATACCTCTAAGAATTTGTTTAAAAATGAACGTTTAAAAGTATGTTAGCCTATCTCTAAAAAAAGCCTTTTGTGTATGATATGTGAAAGATATAATATGCTCATAATACACAGTCGTAACATATAATCCGCTAATTTAACTTTTTAAATGTAACATGGTTTGGACACATTGATCAGTGCTAAATATTTTATACAGGGTTATGTTAATCAGAAACTACGTAACTCTTTTATAACTATTTTATATAAAAAATATGCATCAAGGCTTTTAATGACGCATACGTGTTGATCCGGCGTCGTTATCAATATGAAGAACTGAGGATTTTGTTTATACATTCAAAACTTTTACAAAGTTCACAGCTTCAACTTTAAATATACTGATTAATACTGATATAAATAAGTTATTTTAATTGATGTTGCAACACAATCGCACTCGTTTACATGTATATACACTATTGTGAAAATGAACTAAAAGAAAAACGTATGTACGCCATTCAGCTGCAAAAAGATGCACACATTGTTTATATTTTTGTTTTGATTTGAAAGTGAACCGTTGTTTATCCTTTTTCAATTTAACAATTAAAACAAATGATACAAACATGTTTTTTATTAAAGGTTGCGGGTTTCTTGTTATTTTCAACGGATATAGAATCAAGAAATATCAGACGGACAATCTAAACAAACAACTTAAGAAGAGCAGCACACAAATACTTTCTGTGCGTGTTTACGTTGCTTTATAACTGATTTTCGTCATTCCTTTGTATATTTACTCACATTATCCATCCAGTTTTTGAAGACACTGTCCTTGAATAATATGAGGGCATACTGACCAACACTCAGATGTGAAATGTGTGCATCAACAGAATGAAACATTTTGCAAATAATTTAAAACAGTTCTATGAACAATCAGATCACCATATGTGGTTCTTGTAAAAAGTTATGTTAATTACTATACAACATCATTAAGCTAAGTATCTCATTGTGTAGGTCAGCCTCAAATACTTACGACCTGTTAGATAGTATTTGCTACGTAGTCACATGGTAACAATACAAATAAGATAATCTAAGACTTTTGTTTGTTTAACACAAAGGACAAAAGCATTAATGTATTTATAATTTGAAGTCACAGTCAATGCACAATAAAACGAAGATAATTCTTAATGTTACATGCTATATGCGCTCTCATATACCAATAGTTAACCAATGACTGTAAAGAAATAATATATAATTGACAAGAATATAATGGATTTTCTTATAAAAAAAATGAGTAAGTGTACGCCTATATTGACACGTTTAGTATTATGTTAAATTGCAGCCACACACACTGATTTTTTGTGTCGTATAATAGAGTTTTTACAGACAAATGGATATGTCTTTTTACTTAAATTGTATCAGTTTACTTGATTCTAACAATCCGAATACCTATCGTCAAATATATTCAGCGACATAAGTTTAACAAAGAGATTCTGTATGTGGAACATAGGAGCAGCAAACAAACATTAACACGTGTTTTTGTTTATTTAAATGCATTAAAAGACTGTGCTAGAGTGATAATGATTCCTATCTAAACAAAAACATTTATTTAATTTACTTATTTTGCATCGTGTTAACTTAGATATTAGTTTTTAAGCTCCACCTTACTTTGTAAGAATCACATTCGAATCTCGGAACTTCGTCAGGATTATCCGTGTAGTACTACATGCCGTGAATAATATCATGTGTGCAGAATTATTGACCAAGACCATAATTATCCGTTTTGATATGTTTTTGTAAATTATGAGTAAGTATCCCCGCGTAATAGCTTATGCCCATAATGACACATTGCAGACGTTGCTATTGATGTGTTGATATTTAGTTATTTTCATAGTGTATATTTAGGTTTGATACAGCAATTATTTTCTGTCAAAGTCGTGCTGTGAATTATCTTATTGTTTTTTAATGTTTAATTCATAGAAGGTAAATTTTCTAGAATAAGCTACGGCCTAGAATGTTATTCGATTAATGCGTTGATGTTCCCTTCCAAGGATTTCCCACGCTTTCCCAAAGCGTGACATGTAATGAGAGCATTCTTATTAACACGAAAATGTCATTAATGGAGACGGAAGAAAACATCCTCCTGCGATGTTGTAATTCGTTAAGTAATACGCCTTACATTAACGACTCACCTAATCATTTAATTCAGCTTGTTTGTATTTCACATTAAGAAAGCACTTAAAAGCAAATAAGTTTAATTAAAAACAATTGTCAGACATGAGATTGTTGGAATGAAGCCCACTTGTTGATCGGAGTAAATGAGGCGTAGTACGAAAAAGATAGTTCTAACGATATGAATGCTATTGGCAAAGGGATGTGCAAAAGAAGAAAATAACTAATGGGATTTCGACATTGCGAATATGAACATTAATGAATATGAATTGAACAATAGTTAAAATAAAACGTTACCAGCGGTATATCCTGTCACAAATGTCACTTTGTTGTTGTTGTTGTTTAAGAAAAACACACTTAAGTTCTACTTGAAATTTGATTTGAGTTGTGTTCCTGTTATCCCGAGCGCCTGAGATAAATAATATATATTTAGTTTAAAATCCCGAAGAGTAAGTTAATACAACGTCGATCCGTTTATCAAAATCATATTAAGTCGTGTAATGCTTTAAAACTTTATGCTTTCAAAACATTGTGTCAGAAATTACCAATATAACTGAGTCTGTGGAACGCAGAGTGTCGAACGAGTAGATACGGCCTCTCATTACAATGCATTTGACACATAATTATGCTGAACACGGGCAAAAGTATTATCTTCCAAACACTGTGTCCAATATTTGAGAACTTACCGAAATCAGTTCATAATTATACTGCAAAGTTTCCCAATGTATGCTATCCATCGGAAACCATTTGTTGTTGTGTCTTTAAGCTCATGTTTGGATGTGATGTAAAGTGTTTTTTATGAAGTATTTATACTGTGTCATTATATGTGTCGCCCCATGCCCGATCGTGTCTATAGTTTTCAATCAAAGGTGTCTGATAGGGGTCACCTTCTAATATCCAGTTACGTGTATTAACGTTTCTGTTTCGAGCAAATCCACGATTGGGGCTCGAACTGATACAATCCGCTCGACTGGTTTTGTCCAACAAGAGAATACAAGGCTGTTTCCAGTTTACATATTCAAAGAATCAATACGCCACGTTTTGAAAGTAACCGATTGTGGCTATAATGTCTATTGTGTTTGAAGCTTTACTTGACCAGATAAATATAGTTACATAACAATGGGATATTTATTTTCTTAAGACCTTAATACCTCTTATATATAGCATTGTTTTCATTGTTTATTACCACTTAGATCGACAACGGATGTGTTGCTAAACGATACGATTGATTAGTTTTGTAGCAATGCAAGTATGCAAGATATACATTAAATCATCGGGTTAATCGTTAACTTTTTTTGAAACGATCAAGAGCGGCCATTTCATCACTTGAATCTGAGAAGTGATAAAAATCGATCAAATTAAAAACCATTAATACCACAATTGCAATCTTGCCGCGATTCGTTTCAGTAGACAGCTTACAGTAACACTCATAATATTGCAATGTTAACACTCTGATACATAAGTGTTATTGACTGTCAAGGCTAACACTCTGATACATGAGTGTTATTGACTGTCAAGGCTAACACTCTGATACATGAGTGTTATTGACTGTCAAGGTTAACACTCTGATACATGAGTGTTATTGACTGTCAAGGTTAACACCCTGATACATAAGTGTTATTGACTGTCAAGGTTAACACCCTGATACATGAGTGTTATTGACTGTCAAGGCTAACACTCTGATACATGAGTGTTATTGACTGTCAAGGCTAACACTCTGATACATGAGTGTTATTGACTGTCAAGGTTAACACCCTGATACATGAGTGTTATTGACTGTCAAGGTTTACACTCTGATACATGAGTGTTATTGACTGTCAAGGTTAACACTCTGATACATGAGTGTTATTGACTGTCAAGGTTTACACTCTGATACATGAGTGTTATTGACTGTCAAGGTTAACTCTCTGATACATGAGTGTTATTGACTGTCAAGGTTAACACCCTGATATATGAGTGTTATTGACTGTTAAGGTTAACACTCTGATACACGAGTGTTATTGACTGTCAAGGTTAACTCTCTGATACATGAGTGTTATTGACTGTCAAGGTTAACTCTCTGATACATGAGTGTTATTGACTGTCAAGGTTAACACTCTGATACATGAGTGTTATTGACTGTCAAGGTTAACTCTCTGATACATGAGTGTTATTGACTGTCAAGGTTAACTCTCTGATACATGAGTGTTATTGACTGTCAAGGTTAACACTCTGATACATGAGTGTTATTGACTGTCAAGGTTAACACCCTGATACATGAGTGTTATTGACTGTCAAGGTTTACACTCTGATACATGAGTGTTATTGACTGTCAAGGTTTACACTCTGATACATGAGTGTTATTGACTGTCACTGTTGCTTTTTTGTCGTAAGCTGCTTTTCTACCGACACATTAATTGTTCTTAAAACTTAAATACAAATTCATGACATTTAGCAAGTGAAAGTGGATCAGGCAGCACACATACTTTTTAAAGTTTTACATGCAATAAGAATAACGTCGGTTATATGTAACTCACGTGTTAAACATTTTAAAGCTTATTTAATATCATATTCGTGATATATAAATTACACTTTAAGATTTCGAAATAAGTTAAGGCATTTACACCATCCCGTATGTATATTGATGTGGCAATCTTAAAAGGCAGAATTCTAATATTGCTACGATTGTAACTATAAATCAAGTCTGAATTTGTATCGATTGTTTCCAAATTTAATCTTCGCCAATGAATGAGTTCTAACGACGGCGCTAACGTGGTTTGTTTCGACCCAATAACAACATGGACGGCGTTCAATAAAGTTTTAAAGGGTCCAGCTAGTGAACATTAACTTTACAAAATCAATTAACAACCGGTGTCTAACATGAATATACATAACGTAATATTTTTATAGCAATTATATAAAATAAAAACATAGTTTGTGGTCATATAGGTATGGCAACTAAATATTGGCATAAAGAGAGATGCCCCCTATTTTGGTAATTATATAATTTAGACGAAACAATATCCACATACTGACATCAAGAAAATTATACCATATCAGGTCAGTAGCCTGCATCATAACAATACTGATAATTGTTATTTGGCAGAAGAATTTTGGAATGGGACAATGTTATTATGTTTATTATGTGAATGAGGAAAACATAGATTCTCTCTAAAAACAGAATGCGTTTTTGTTCATGAAAAACATTGATCTGCATCAAGCAAGAAAAAAGAATAACTAAATTACAAGTTGTAAATTGCACAAACATTACTACTGTGTGTGCGAACGTTTATAATTTTGATTAGAATACTTTATTCGAGTATCAAATCCCCGGTTAAATCATCGCTTAATGTCCTCCGACCAAAACTCATTTCATTTTATTTCATCAGAAGTCAACCATACAGGAATGTCTGCAAATATAATAATGTTTGCAAAATTATCAACAAGAGAAAAGTTTATATGTGAACAAGATCATATGTTATTCTCATAGAATATTACATTATGTATATCGGTCTGTATATATTTGTTAAGTTTCTCTGGAATACTAACGTCTATTTAAAAGTATATGTTTGTTTTATTCTGTGACATAAAACTAAAATTGACAGAGATCGGTAAATTCTATAAATTTTTAAGAACCCATTTACTGTTTTCTCGACGACGATTATTTCTAACAAATTTTGATTGTGTGTCTCCAATATATTTAACATGATTAACTTACGTTCGCCAAGTGTCAGCACGATGCAGTTTTGCCCAAAAGAAAAAAATTACCCGTGTAGGTAATTGTAATTCTAAAAGGTGTTACTGATATGATAACAATATTGTTCATCGTTTGAAAGTTTAACGTTTTATATGCTATTACATGTGATAAGGATTATTATTATTATTGAGAAAACATTGTTCAGATCCTTTTGCTTATATTGATAAGACATTAAAGAACATTTCTTCCATGCTCTTTTATGCTATCGTAGTGTACACATTGGCACATGGCTACGAAATGATTCGACAAAAAATTGAACTCTAGCTGTAGGAAACCAGGCGTAGTTTTCAAACAGCACTTGCGTTTGAATCACAACCTCAATAAAACCAATCGAAACGCTGGCTTTAACGAGCTCATTTGCTTTCAACGCTAGAAACGGTATTACTTTATTTACACGGTGTTTCTAAGTCCCACTTTGTTACATAATAAACGACGTGTCTTATTTATAATTATCGAGTTCTTTTAAAGTAATGGAAACCAGATTTACTGAGATTAGTCTGAGAGTGTTATGTATTATACAAAACATGCTTGAGAAATCTTTATCAACTATTGCCATTGTGTTTGTTTGTCTGACCGATTTGTTTGACCGATTAAGAATCTATCATGGTAATGGTTATTGTTATAATCAATCAAGATATTATTTTATGTACCAGTACCATTGTTTTAATTCAAATCAAACAGGAATGTCTTTACGATAATGTGTACGTTTCGAATTGAAGTGCTCAGCAAATTATCCCGATATATATTGAGCACCAAGTATGTGCATTTTTTTTCACAACCGAAAAAGCTATAATAAAGTATGTACATCATAATATCTGAAATATCGTAATCCAAATGTACAGCTGATTATTTAAGTAATTGACTGTTTTTATATTAAAAAGCACTTATTCGAACACACGTTTTAATTGTATAAATAACTGTTCGAGTGATTTTGTATTGTAGTAACCAGTAATTTTAGAACTAAAGCGTATATTAGATGTCGTATGTATCTTCTTACCAACATATAACCATTGCATTATGTTCACAATCTAAACAAGTGACCCTTCATCTTTGAAGTTTGATTGCAATACCCAATACGCGCATTCTACAAGATATTGTTAAATAAGACGTGCACTAGAGTTTGTTTCCAGTAACCCGAACAACTCTAATTGATCTAATACCAAAGCGGCATCAAGTGTTTTTGTGTGCTATACATCCTTTCGAAAGCAGTACTTATTTATCTGAATATTAAGTATAGATTATTATATAGAGAAAGTGTGCCTGTAATGGTTATTTGCACAGTTGGTGAGTTATTTGCACGAGGGCTTTAGCCCGAGTGCAAATAAACACCAAGTGTGCCAATAACCACTAAAGACACACTTGCTCCATATATAATGACCTGTTCAGTCCATATGTTCATCATGTGTATACATATGTCGTGTTTATCGAAATTAATAATTAATATCGTGTATATCGACATTAATAATTAATATCAAAATAAAAACATAATTTAATATGAACGACACGCTTACCATAATGACAACTTTAAATCAATATTTATAACAATCAGGGCCAAAACTCCGACTTTGGGGAAAGGGCCACCGGCTTTTTTTGGGGGAAAAAGACACAATTTTCTGGCTTTGGGGAATGAACAATACTGAGGTAGATTGGATTTTAAGAGAAAAATGCATGATTTAAAAGTAATTTCTGGACGGGAAAGGGCCTTTTTGGTTAAGGGGAAGAAAAAGAGGCCCCTTGCGAAGAAGGATTTTTTTGGCCCTGACAATGAAATTGAAACGAGTTGCACTTACATTTTTTTTATTATCCCATCTTTTTATCGAAACTTATTCTAAACCACACTATTTTATTGTATTCCTATCGAAGTTTACAATTATGCACGATAAACACGCGATGCAAAAAACGTTTTGCATTTGTTCGATGATTTAAAAACAAATATTTTACTGTTAAAAAACAACACGTCCAACATGTCCTTAAAATCCAGATAGTTAAACTCAAACTAGTGTGTTTCGTCAGAGAAATTACGTGAAACAACAACTCGATACGTCATAAATTGCGCTATCAGTTGCATTAAAAATAAAAGTACGGAAAGCCGGTTTTGAGAACAAAAAAGCGATTCCAAAACCCGTTCAGACAGCATTTTGTTTTAACGCTCCGTTCGCCAATTACGTAACGTCAACGCGTACCGACAATCCGCCGTTGCTGCGAGATAACCGGAAGTTTGAAAATAACCGAATTTGGCACAGTGCGCCAATAACCGGTTATTTGCATACTTGCTCAATACCGAGATTTTCACGAGTTATTCGCGAAAAAACGGCCAAATTTGTTACTAAATATAGTAACATATGCAATAACCGTTGGTTAATTTAATCGTTTTCCCCTTATATACGTATTTACAAGCATATGTAGTCTCTTAGAAAGTTGGTTTTAATTAAATATCTTTTTTTACTAGATTTGCTTCTGAGTGGGAAAGGGTTTATGCAAACTAGCCTTCCAAGTTGTATGCAGCTGTTTTGTAAAATCAGTTATAATAAATATTACTTTTGGCAATTCCATTGTTAATCGTTCGATCATTTGCTATAAACGAAAGCTATAATCTGACAAGACCTCTTCCTTTAATACGCAGATGCCTTCATGTTCAACTCTGTTACGATCTATATGGAGTTATTGCCGCATTCATAGCGACGGCAATGCTTGCAAATCGAATTATCTACAGATGAGTGGGAATTCCTGGCAATGATTTTATGTGCTTCCTAAATGCTTTGTCATTTAACATATCATTTGCGTGTATGATGCATTAATCTGTAGTGTTAATGGCCTGCTTGGTTAATTATACAATAAAGAATATTAGTTCCAGTTACAATATGCTTCATTTTTGGATACGCTACAATATATGATAATAATGCTCTCGGTCTAAATATATTCGTATATGTATGTTGCAAATTGGCAAGGCACAATGGTTTAACCATTCGCAAGCTTGGGCCTATATATGTAATTATTAGTCTCAATATATATTTATTAAAGAATAGACGTAGATATACAACTGTCAGTATAGTTCATCGATGTGTGTCAATATGTTTAAAACTGTTGTATTACATGAAAATAAACAACTACATTTCATTACAATATAAATGGTCCGTTGTAGCTATAGTTACCATGGTTACAGTCGAGTGACCATTTAATTTACTTACATTTATGACAACACATTCCATACAACGACACAGTTTGTATGTATAATAATAAGTGACGTGTATGTTAGATTTAATGTTTGAAACAAATACAAATACAATATGTTATACATAAGGTTTATTTACTATAAAATTAGATTAAATAAGATGACCTCAGACATCTTCAATAAATATATAAATACATTTCCACAGATAAAATAAATTGAGTTTGTCTTCGTTTTAACGTCAAACCGTTTGATTCGATAGCATGATAATCACACAATGAAGCTATTGGCATACATCTACCATTCTACCATGTATGGACATGTTTTAAATTTATTGAGAGAAACTAAAGTACACCCAAATCAGGCACTATTTAGTATAAAGGGTTTTCAAATAAATGCATTTTCTTGTCAGAGGGAGAGGGCATATAGATTCGTACAATGTGTTCGTCCGATCGTCTAGGCGCCCTGCCCTCTGACTTGTGTCGCGCATACCTCAAAAAGTTGTTCTTCTACAAATGCTTAAACTTAACGAACATATTAACATAGAAGTGAACGTTCAACGTTATCGAAAGGTATTAAGTTTAATTATTGTAAATGATACCACAACGTTGTTGTATGTATGCTGGTATATGGGTAGAACACCTTTCATTAACGAAAATTCCTTACGGTACTGCCAAGAATATAACATTGCTTTGTAAATGTGTATAATCAACAATACGAATGCCACAGCTCACACTTCTTAAGTTTAATATCAACGAACAACTAAAACAAGAAATTGCATATATATTAATTTTCATTTGCGTACTTTAGTTTTGCATACGGAACATCTTTTAGAAGTGTTAGGTGAGTTAAAGTAAATACCTATATTAATTTTCGTTTTAACAGCGAACTTGATCGCCAAGTTTTAACCAAAGTTTAAATTTTTGCTTTAAATGGAATAACCATTGATATATTTACAGGCGTGGTATCTCTTACATCTTGCTATTAGAGTTTCTTTATTAAGTTGGAGAAGGTCATCAACGGCTGTTTCAGTGTCTTTAAACAACATACATTACGAAAACAATGGCAGTAAACAGAATAGACTGGAAACGGTGTTAAGTAGCTGCAATATGCCTTAACGAGTCACGCAAAAGAATTTGCTTCGAGCGTAATGTATTATATAATTATCTTACTTGCTGCTTTGTTATTTCCAACCACATATTGCGCTGATAGTGGCTGCATTTATGAATGATTATAGACCTCTTCACAGCATGATTAAATGTAGAAAAAGGTATTAAACTAAATATTAAGCAGCGGAATACCTCACACTGTGTATGGTTTTATATTTTCTGGAAGAGTTCATGCACTCAACTGTACTGCGAGTTAAGATTAAGCAGTGTTTAATATTTTACGAGTATAAGACATGGTTATCCAAGAGAATAATCTTAAACTGAGTTTTTATTAAATTGATATAACTTGAAAATATTACAAGTGCATACGATTATCAAGCTGAGTAAATTGCATTATGCATTCACATGTATAGCAAGAGTTTACTGTCATCAGACCAAAATTAGTTCAGCTATTGCATAGCTTCGTTATTTGAAGTTTGGTGTGCGGAAATCAGGATAGGAATTCTATAGTAGCCAATAAATATCGTCTGCATACACGAAAATGATTGCTAAACCAGTCCGCATATTAATGGCAGTGGTGTTATCAAAGGCAGTCTGATGCACTGGCTATAATAGAAACAGTATGCGAATTATGCATGAATATCACTTAGTCAGAAAAGAATGATCATCGATAAATTAGCAAATACGACAAGGTAGCCTGGTTTAAAGCCATCTACTAACGAAAATATGGTTAATGTAGTTTGAAAGGGTTAAGATAATGTACATGTATAACTAAACATTCTTGCAAAAACAGTTTTACTCGTGCCTCAACACACATAGTTAAAGTCTAATGAATAATTAATTTATATTAATTTATACAGTTTATGACGCCACAAACTGTTTTACACAATTTACTATAGCCATAGCATACAATGCTGTGCTTCCTGAACAGTGCACACACATTTTCAACCTTTGTGTTTAGGTACACACAAATGTTTGTGTTCTATTAAATAATAAAAATACAAAAAGTATTCATTTAATTTTTAAAAGTGAGCGCCATCCAAAAGTATTCACAAGCAAATAACTATGACGTCTTCATTAAAATGTATCATTTCCGACGCCTTCGCTGATCAGGTTATAAAAGCAGATTTACATCGTTTTTGTATAGATTTGTTTGCTACGTCACCAGCGAATATTGACTAGATGGTAAAATCCGTTCAATTTTAAATTTAAATAACTGAGTAAAATGAACATAAACCAGTCCGTATTTTAATATTTCTAGTTTCGTTTTCATTATTAAACCAAAGCATTTTTTTTTACTTAATTGTTGTTTGTCAGACACGAGTTCGGACAATTTCGGGATTAATACCGGAGTATCTCAGCAAATTGTATCCAAAATGGCCAAGGTCCTACGTCTTTCGCATGGGTTGATATATAGATCCAATAGTAATTAAAGCTCTTGAAACAGCAGCATTCAAATACATTATTTTCTTGCGTTTGCATTTTGGATTGTTTTACAAAAAAACTGCCAATTTGTTTCTTATCTTTAAGTCCTGAATAGTGGGCAGGTTTTAGTTAATGGTCGCCATCATTTTCGTAAAGATTGGAATCCAAATATTTAGCTGATAATCTACGCCATATAATGTAAAGGCTTTAAAGCAAAACAAACTCATGCTCATGCAACGATGCATGGGCAAATGTCCCTATTAAAAAAATTTGTAATGAAAATATCCCTTGAAATTAAAACCAAAGAATGCTTGCTCCAAACGAAAATCAATTACATTTAGTTATTGTGTAGTATATAAACAACTGGTGAACTAATAATTGTTTTCAATGCAGTTGGGTATGCGGAGTCGTAACCGCTGGATATTATGATAAAATAAAATCAAAATACGTACTATGTTATGAAAGTACGACAAATCTTCCTGTTATGATCACTGGGAATGTCACTCCCTTTTGCAGTGTACCATAAAGATTTCGATTAACGTTAATTGTGGACAGTTCTTCTAGCTGTTTTCGCGAACATTAATCCGTCCGATAATGATATACCAAATAAATTGAAATGAATTTGAAATCATATTGTACATTTTAAAACGAGCGAAAAACGACATAAACCACTGTTATATTTGAACGGCTGTTCAAGCACTTTTGTTTTGAATTGACCGCATTCGACCTTTAAAGCGGATTTTTGAGTCATTTTTGACATAATGATATAATGATAAAATAATGCGATGCAATGTTACTTAAGTACTGATTCGACAATTTGCGTCCTTTAAATGTACATTCCTTATGTTGAAAGCAACTGGTAAAAACATAACACGATCAACTGGGGACATTTAGCCAATTTAATTCAGGTATTGTTAACGTTTTAATGTAAATGTATTAAAGATTTAAATTTCTCTCATATTGTATTTGCCGAAAACATGTTATACATCGTGTCTGGACTGCGGATTATAATATATGAATGCAAATAAATTGTGTCCACATGTAGTTGATGTTGAAATTTGCCCTGGCAGTAAACACTAATCCCTTGTTAAAAATATATAGTATATTGTTGAGGCCTGCAGACACATAGCAAACTACGTAACTTAACGAGAATATTGATTGCATCAGTCGTTAAAAATGTATTATCATTGGATATGCGTTATGAAATTACATGACAGTTGTAATAACGCATGAACGTACCAGTTGCTCCAGTGGCTATTTCTGTTTTAGATTATTCAACTCGAAGGAAAACCCTCAACGATTCGAATGTAATAAATGAGTATATGCGCTCAAGGAATGCATCTTCAATTTGTTTCGCTAAACGAATAATATCATGTGTGGACGTTACAATTTAGTTATCTTTCAATTGCATCTAGTATTCATTGTTTGTGACTACACGGCAACAACTATTGTATATGGCACGGTCTCGTTCGATTGTTAAGCATTTGTACTTAGTAAAAATAAGGAAGCTATTTTCATTTTATTGAGGGTATTATCTTTATATTCGCCAATTCCGTTATATATAGAATCACCCAGATGACATCGGATATGAAGAATTCAGTGTTTCGATACTGATATATTTCGGATTCAAAACGGTGTCTCTACGGATCTTGACTTTCGATTCGAACGTGAAGAAGGAAATGGACTATTCAGAAAAAGGCCTAATACAGATTGTTACGCTGCGACGCGGTTTATTACGAATATGAAATGGTCCAACGAGGTATGACACCTGACAGGACGTGTTCGCGACTAGCGTTATGATACAATTTTAATTACGGTTAAATACGTATAAGAACGGTATATATACAGATAAGACGAACCCGCCGCTGGGCGAAACAAACCTGCAATTATGTCAGCAATCAGTACACTCACTAGATAAACTAAATAATACATATTTCAAACGATAAATTTTAACCAGATAATACTTGTTCTAAACTGGCCCGTTTTTGTGGATTGACGAAATTTACGCAATTTTTAACACGTATGTTGTTATTCGTTAACATATTTGATGAGATAGTTAACAAAACCAATAGAGCACATCTCATGTAATGATAACATGTCGCTGTTAATTTTCACATTTTAAGGAATGATTCTAGACAAAAAACAGCTATATTATAGCTGTATTGCACAACGTGCGACAATATCATCGAATCGAATGAAAACAAAATTAAGACATGTTTCATCGCTTGCTACAAACACTACCTCAAGACGACATAAATCTTGATGAAATCTTCATTCCTGTTTGATATGTTACTGACAGTCATCGTTATATGCGGAAGTTAAATATGCATTTTTATTTAGAGAAAAAAAACAAAGTTCGTACAATACAGCTTATATATATTCGTCATTTCAATAGTATGTTTATAGCGTTCAATCATAGTTTCTTCAACGTGTTTTATCTGTTTTATTATCTTATAATCTCACACATTCTGCGATCTTCGTGTTTAAAATGGTGTAAAATGTGGGGCATTCAATTACAGAAAAGCACTGCAGTAGGCATAGCTATTGTTTTGTAACATTCTAGATTTACAACACATTTGCTACATACATTTTTGTCAACATATGCATCTAATTGCATAGGCTCACTTATGTAACACCAGCCTTGCATCAAAGGATCGTCGGTGCCAATAGTGACTGCCACACAAAGATGTAGTTAAATGCCAATCTCCAAATATCACTTGTACATCATTTGCGTATTTACATTGCGCAATTTGGTTTGCTTATCTGATAAACATGTGATTCCCAAGTTTTAAATTATAAGTCGAAGTGAACAAGATATGAGATATACAACAACTATTGTTTCATTTTGCGACAGACTTCAATTATATTGAAAAGCTCGTCTCTATGCTACTGGCATGTCTCCTTTACTCTGTTTACTCCTGGGAAATTTCACGCGTGTATGTCCATATAAAATGGTTGCTATTCTTTTTCGTCATAAGAAAACCCGTGCGAATTAGATTACACTTCAATGTAAAGAAATCATCTATAATTGTATACAATATATTGCGTTGACTATATATACACACACCTAGACCCCATTGGGTCCGTTGAGTTTTTTTTATTGAAATGAGTCCTTAAGTGACGACTGTGTGGAACTAACGACAGTTTCAAAATCAGTGTGTATAAACGAAATTACATTATTTTCAAACGGCATCAATCGTTTCTATCTTGATGTGGGTTTTCATAGCATCGATTTCGTTACAGTGTATATCGTGAATTAATTTTACCAAACTAAATATATAAGTTCTGAATAATGCAATTTAAGGTGCTGTAAGTGTAGGTTGTGAATCATATATTCATACACAAAAAACATTTTATAATCGCCTTGGGGTTTTATCGTCTTAATAATGTGTTTCGTCGCAATAATGTGTTAAGGGCAACCCACTGAATTGAAAATAATCTCGTATATATATGTATAGTACATCCGGTGACAATATCTTGATATTTGTATAAAGTTGTCGCCCACATACACGTCAATGCTTTTATGCTTCTAATACTGTAAATGCAACCCACACTAATTGTTTAAATATGTTATTGTATGCGTATATTATTCTAGTACAGTTATAGAATTAACTTTAAAAATCCGTATTATTCTCAAAATTGTTTCATAATTGTTATATACAACTGTGTATAACGATGCTGTATCAATCCTCTAATCTTTTCATTCCGTCTTTTCTGAAATATTAAAAGTATTCATAGAAAATAATCAGCAAGTTATATGTATGTTAGAAAATTGTTTAAATACATTAAATTTAGAATTATAACGCACATGGTCGAAATATCATGAAACTAAATGTAATGCGCAAAATAAAATGCATATCTTTAAAACAAAATAACACGATGATAAATAACAAGCTATATGCTATGTTAGGCACAAACCATACCAGATAATCACTGAACTCAGATTTGTACATATTTCCAGAACCTGCATGGTGAAAACCCACTAATGAGTTCAAAACGGTTCACACTCTATATAAGATTACATTACGGTGTAGTGTTTAGAACACGACCGAGCTAACATTTGCTTTGATTTTTTCGCGTTTAAATTAAACCGTGATTTTAATATTTAAATACTCAATAGTTGACTGTTATAACGCAAATCAATATTTGTATTTTTTATTCTAACATATATTTTCATATACAACCGTATTTCTGTTTTTATCTAGCAATGGGATAGTCAGACGGTTAGTTCCATATACATATCAACACATGTAAGCTCAGCTACGCACGAAGTGCTAGTTTTGATCTTTTGTGATACCGAGATTTATGTCGTCCGTCCGTCCGTGACTTGCGTGTGTCCGTGCATTTTCTGTCAAACAAATTCTGCTCCTGAGCTGATGGACAGACTGAAGAAATTCACAAGAAGGTTTGGTGGGTAATCGTCTATTTACTTGTTCAAAAGGTACCTTTGGTTGATTAAAAATGTCACTGGGATTTTGAATTTAAAAAAAACACTTCAAAACAAATCTTAACTAAATTTTCCCCTTGGGTCAAAACGGAAAAGCAACAAGGGTCATCAGGAATATTTTGATGTACATACGAACTACTGCGGCATTCATAAATGACATTATAAAGATGCCCCTTTGCAAATTGTGTTCTACTTAATCCAAAGGATTAAAACGCCACGGGAGTAAAAGGTTTGCATCAGCTTTTATTTAAAATATTTTATAAAACATTAATTTCGTTCCCTAAGGCTTTCAGTTTAGTTTTGAGTATCATCTATATTAGATCTTTATTTTAATTATACCACACGAATTTAAACTTGATCCATCTGTGTGTCACCTGATTAACATAAATGTTACAGTAAAACCAATTTAACGACTGAAATTTAAAAGCTAGCTTATTTGACAAGGGGTATGATCTAGTTGTTCTCTGACCGATGTGCTGAAATTATATGCCTTGAATCAACAGTGATCTCACTGTAGGTAATCAATTAAAAATTGGCTTTTATACGAACACTCTTGAGAAATCGTATGGTTGTAGGGCTTCCTTGTGTGATTACTAACATACTATATACATATTAGTTTGAAATTAAGGATATAAACATTAGGTACAACAACTGTGTAGAATAAAGGCCCAACCCGAAACGCAAAAGGGAAGCCATTGCTTCGCAAAAACGCAATTTATCAGTAGTTAAAATAACAAAAATGTCTAAATTTGTATTGTGTACGTACCGTATTACTCTATGTTTTCGGAAGCTTAAAATAAATAATTTCGTTCGTGTCCGAAAATTTAAAAACGGAAACTATTTAAAAAATTCAGGTGTCTGAAAATTGAAAGACAATTTTTTTTTTCGAAACTATTTATTATATTTAACTTAAAGCTATAAATCAATGCACAATATTTTTTCTACTTTGAAAAAATACAATCTTACACACTACTATTTTTTCTACTACTACTACTTCATCTACTACTACTTAAGACTATTACAACTACTACTACTACCACTACTACTACTACTACTACTACTACTACTACTACTACTACTTCTACTACTACTACTACTACTACTACTACTACTACTACCTCTACTACTACTACTACTATACTACTACTACTACTACTACTACTAATACTACTACTACTACTACTACTACTGATACTACTACTACTACTACTACTAATACTACTACTACTACTACTACTATTACTACTACTACTACTACTACTACTACTACTTCTGCTTCTACTACTACTACTACTACTACTACTACTACTACTACTACTACTACTACTAGTACTACTACTACTACTACTACTTCTACTACTACTAATACTACTACTACTTCTACTACTACTTCTACTAAATGTACTACTACTACTTCTACTACTACTACGACGACTACTTCTACTTCTACTACTACTACTACTATTCCTTCTACCACTACTACTTCATCTACTACTACTATTACTACTACTACTACTATTCAACTAAAAGTTATAAATCAATGCACAGTAGTGTTTCTACGACTATGAAATAAATACAACCTTACACACTACTATTTTTTCTACCAGTACTTCGTCTTCAACTACGACTACTACTACTATTACTACTACTACTACTATTACTCATACTACTACTACTACTACTACTACTACTACTACTTCTAATACTACATTCTATATTATTGTTTGTTATAAGGGCAACATTTTTCGTGTTGTGATTATTTACTTACACTTAGTGAAATTGTGTGTTATAAAATGGCCCTTATAATGTTTATTGTATCGATCTAACATTAAAATTGTTAAAATGGAAGTGAGAATTTTGCGTTAAGTTATTGTATTTATATTTTTATAGGTCGTTTGTATTTATTCCATGGGGCTGAAGAGTATTGAGTCGCCTTATCCAGTATTTTTCTCGAAGTTTTCGTGTTTCGTCTGACCATTTTTCATTAGCGTCAATACAACACAGGACGATATTATCAAACGTGTGATCATGTGCGCTAAAATGTGCTGCAACGAGGGATCTGTTACATTTACGTGATGTCCAATCAGACCTTTGCAAGTTTATGCGTGTGCTCAAAGTCATTTTTGTCTCACCAACATATTGTTTGTTGCACACATTAAACGTCATAAGGTATACTGCATTTGCTGTTTTGCAGTTGTGGGTACCCTTGATGGACGAAATACGCCTAATTTACTCTTGAATGTCTTTGTTGGTTGCAGAATCTTGTATGTTTGCCAACGATCAGTATTGCATGGGACTGACTTTTAGGGGACATTTTTCACAGTTTCGGGTATAACTTTGGCACGCACAAGTATGTCCCTGAGAATGTTTGGCCTTCAGTAGGCTATAACAAGCCTTTCAGGGAATCATTTTTGTAGTTTTGTCGATGTCATGAGTTTGGACCAGTGTTTGTCAATAATTGCAGTAATGCTGGGCAACTCTGGATGGTAGGTGACTACAAATGGAATTCTTGAATGTGTGACCTTTGTTTTGTATGTAAGCAATTCGTCTCTCTGTGAAAATGGGGTCTGATGCATGTGCGTAAAATGTCGTCCTAGATTAGCCTGTGCAGTCCGCACAGTATTATGTGTCTTATGTTTTATTTATCAAATACTTGTTTCGTTAACACGTTTTTTTACACAGACGGGTAGTATTACTATTGATCTTTTTACGCTACATAAACGGATGAATCTTGACTAGCAAAAGAACGCAACAAATGTCGAATAGAAATATATTTGTCTTTATTATTTATCCAACAGACTGCATGTGTGTGTAAATATTTTATTTATGTAAATGAACTGGTTAGAAACAAAAGCCTGAAAAGGATTAACAAAAAATCAGATGATCGTCATATAAATGGATATCATTGCGAACTGGACGAGACGATGTCGATACTGTACCTCGCCTCGAGTTTGTATAGCACCTATTAATGATTGATTAGGTAACAATAAAATATCTGAAATTCACCACATGCACATACAAATTAACTTCAGGTGTATCTCACCTCTATTGGTCCCTTTCGTAAAGTTTAATAATTTCCGGGTTTATTTTCTGAATATCAAACCAGTAGTTGGTTGATTGTTGATATATATTTAATGTGGGCATTTATTGATAACATCTCTATATGAGCTTCCAGGCGCAATAATGCTGTTCATCTTCAAATCTCATAATATAATATTAGTCATTTACGTCGAGAAAGCAACATTATATGAAAAGCACTCAACATCAAATACGCGCATTACATTGAACATAATTATAGTTTGTTATACAATTAGATCTCTGTGATATTTGACATAGAGATACGTGATACAAATTAACTATTGCGGAATTTGACTTTTCCGCTTTCAATACATCAACACATTCCCTAATAAAACTTCGGATTCTTTTAAATATCACGTATGGTATAGACGGCATACACATTTGAGCGAAACCGTTCAAAACAATTGTGACGTTTACACTTGATCTCTATGGCACGTTTGATTATTGCCATAAACTACGTCACAACCATTCAACACATGCCTTAATGTATGTTGCATTATTGCTGATCGTAAATGCAAAGAAACAATATATTAAATAAAATCATGGTCTGAGGAAATCCATTATGTCTTGGTCGATAATTAATACAGCTTAAAACAGATTTTGATTTTATTCTGTTTTAGATAATCAATCATTTCATAACATGCGAGGAAAAGCCACCTAAATGCCAAGTATATGATACATGTATCACATAGCGTCAACAGTTTATATCTGGAAGACAACACATTGAATGCAATTTAAGTTAATATTAACAAGTCGTCCAGGGAAGTGAGTGGTAAAATATTGTTGTTTTTGTTGTTTTCAATATAGTGGGCTTTTCTGATAAATAACACGGTTTTCAGTATGTACATATGTTTAGCATTAATAATATCGCCTGTGCATATTACGCGTAAAATTAAATGATATCTATTGTAAAAGGTAGACCTCAATTAATTCGCCAATTTGTGCTTTCCATACGCCATATATGACAATACGTCATATTTTTTCGTGGAACAACTATATGGCTTTTTTTAATTTTTAAATGATCTTGATAATCAACAAAGGGTAACATTATAGCATATAATATTATACATGTATGCATTTGTTCGAGGTCAATATTCCAACGACCAACTGTTTCATTATTTACCTTACAAAATGTAAACAATATAAATATAAGTTACGTCGTGACTTTTACTTTTGTATTTATGAACAAACGGCAAGTTTGTTAAATTGTCATATAATTTTTGTGTGTTTTTAATGAACGTCACATAAACACATTTAAGTACGCTCTATAAACTGTATAAGGTATACCATGTTCTCACAATTAATTTAAGGATAACATTGCAAACCAATACCTATATTTCCCATCATACATGAATACATCAGATACATGACGAAGATAAGAACGCGTTCTGGCGTCTGCCTGTAAGTGTCGTCACACAAATAAAAAAAACATTGTCTCGTGACCAACATACGGTAACATGTTAATATGTTCTTTGCTTTCACCTAGCATTATTCGTTCTTTGTGTACTTTTTCAGTAATCTTCGTGTATTTTCGACGATACTTTGTGTACTTAATCCAGTTTTAATGTAATATTGGAATAGTTGGTTGCATTTTGTTGTTTTTCTATTTTTGGTTAGAGAACTTATAAACACGTGTGTTCTAATAGTGCAATGCTGGGCTGGCTGTAGAATTGCATAGTCTTCGTTGAGCTTTACAAATCAAAACCTACACATGTCGAAGATTAAGGTGTTTGAGTATTGAA
This sequence comes from Dreissena polymorpha, assembly GCF_020536995.1. Classification (NCBI taxonomy): domain Eukaryota; kingdom Metazoa; phylum Mollusca; class Bivalvia; order Myida; family Dreissenidae; genus Dreissena; species Dreissena polymorpha. The sequence continues at coordinate 115,881,463 of NC_068357.1, forward strand.
CGAGTTCATACGACATAAAGTATTATGGTTCACGGACAGACATTATTTTGGTAAATCTAGCATTGCGGTTAGCCATATAGCTTACAGTTTTGGGATTCATATTCCGTCAATAAGTAATGTTAATACTTAATACTGATAGGACCAGTATGCACAGTGTACAGAAGTACTGTCTGAGTTATGCAAGTCGCATTTTATTTATCAAAGTACTGACAGTACTGGTGTGACGATGCTTTTGAAGAGGATTGATATATAAAAGCATCTTTTTAAGTTTATCTACATCACCACAATTGTGTGTACGAAAATTTTCGGTAGGAAAATAAATGCTTACGAAAATTTTGGATACATAAATTATGCCAAAAAAAAATTGCCTACGAAAAAAGATTTGGTAACGAAAAAAAAATTGGGTACAAAAAAAATTGGGTTCGAAAAAAAATGGGTTACGAGCAAAAATTGAGGTACGAAAAAAAATTGGGTACGAAAAATGAAGCGTACGAAAAAAATGGGGGGTACGGGGAAGTAGTACCCGTGGGGAGCTTGATCCATTCAGCGAAACTGGGAGGCGGGTTACATTCTCGATCAGATATAACAAGAAATATCTTAAAAAAAGATATTCGACGATTATTTTCTGTACCACTAATCTTTAAAAACGTTCTGTTTCAGTAAAACGTTTGTGGGTTATAACATTACGTTTCAGCATATAAATTCAAAACTTGACATGTTCTTTAATTACACCATGCTCTTTAATTTCACATGTATATCATACCAAACTTTATATTTCGTTGTTTCCTTTCCTAAGTTAATGATGATATGTGTACGGACGTAATTTCACATGCGAATGTGCATGAACATATAATTTTTACTCTTTTGATTATTTTTTTCTATAATTCAATAAGTTTAGACATGTTTGTTCGTTAAGTACGGCAGCAATTTCATGATGATTCCCGAAAGAAGGTTTAAGCACATAGTCGTAAGAGCACTTGAATACGTGAGTTCGCCCATGAACACATGGTAAGGTTAACTAAATCTCCGCGATATGACCTAATATGTGGTAAAACAGCAAACAATATCCAACAAACAAATGAAGTATCAAACATAGTATGTGCACTGATGTTGCTCTGTAATTTATGTTTGAAAAGTTTATTAAATATGCAAAACGAGAAAGCACGCATAAGAGTGAGTTTCACAGATATGTTACGGCTATTATGCTGTTTATATACCATAGTCGCTACAACGTTAACAAATTGCATGTTCAAAATAATTCGTTTTCTTTACACTCATGATCGCGTTGAAGGTTAATTATACACGTTTTAATTCGTAATGTATTTACTGAATCTCGACAAATGTCAAATACAATACAGAAAATCCATAGTTGTTTCATTGATCTATAAACACATAATGGATTGAATATAACTGATTTAAAATTAACGTTTTCAAACTATTATTAATTCTTTTTCCCAGAATATGCTGTCCTATTTATAGCTGAGCTTCCATTACCTTTATCAATTAAAATCAGCGATGTATGCCGATTAGAAAAATCGAGCTATCTCAATCGGACTGGCTCGGTCTTTTACATAGGTCGCCATTGTGAATAATTTTTTCATGGTATGATAACTTAGACGATGCTTCGCAGCATCGTCAATAAAAACAAATACTTCTTAGAGTTAAACAACTATATGCGATGTCTAGATTTATAATCACGCCTGTAGTTAATGCCGTTTAATTACGCTATTCAACCCAAAAACATATGTGACATCAAAACGAAGAAATCAAGTATAGGCTCTATACCATGTTAGGCGCTGTGCACGGTATACGTTTTTACGTTATATATATGCCTATATATATATATATATATATATATATATATATATATATATATATATATATATATATATATATATATATATATATATATATATATATATATATATATATATGTGTGTGTGTGACAGGGTGGATTTCACATCAAAATTTTAATATAGTTGTATGTAACCTGTTTTATGTGGTTACGTCTTTTGTGTAATGTACGGTATTGTTTCACGAGCTCGCGCGCCAGAACAAATATGTAAAGAGACTAGTGAACATCTGTCAACTTTAAACTTCTTTAAATTATTATGTATCATTATACAATAGGTATGTTCAAATGTGTAAATAAGTAATTACTGATTGTATTGCTGTTGCACATGCTTGTCAACAGTCATAAAGATTTATTTAAGATCAGCAATTTAACGTATTTATGAGATTTGTAATTCTTTTACGGTTCAAGATGGTTTCTATTTAAAAACACATTTTCCGTTATTAATATGTGTGCACTTTTTAACAGCTTTCAGAGTAACATCACTTGCGGACACGGATTGGGAAGAAGCGCTGCGACGCCAGATTCCATAAATTTGTGAGTAAATGTGTGTTGAACTGTGTATATGTATGTATGTGTTTCATATATGTATTTGTGTTTTGAGATATGTATTTGGATGTCTAGGTCAGTCAGTCGGTCTGGTCGCCACAACATTATTCTTGATGGAAAGATATTATATTCTGTAATTAATCTTATGTTGTAACTAGTACTAATGCGTCAAATGATTGTTTCATCATTTGTTAATATATTTATATATATATTGTTGTTATATTTGCTGTTATAAATACTTTTCATATATATCATAGTATTTTACAGCAAGACAGCAATATTTATAATAATGTGTTATATAAGTGTTATTGTTTATTTGCAGGACGTCTATTGATTCCTTCTTCGAAACAGAATTATTGTATTCCTGAATTAATTTATATTTATATAACACTGAACTGAAAAGAAATAAGTAAAGAAGAACCCACGACTTTGTGTTTTCCATTTTACCAAATAAACATTTGGAGGAAAGTTACATTAAGTTACATATATAAAAAATCCTATGATGTACTGCGACTTTAATGGTGTCGACCCCCATTTTACACAGTTTTATACATTTAGAGTTGAATAATGTGTGATACAGTCATTTGTTTGCATGTATTAAATACACTTTTTTTATGATCAAAACCCACATTTTTCTCCTGAATATATTAATACATAATATTCCTACATTAAAAGTTCCCTTAAAGGTTCAAACCCAAACGCTTTGAATTACTGTTCATCGTCAAATACACCAGTGGTATTCGGATAAAGATTGTTATCATATCTGTCTATTCAGTTAAGTCATTTTATTTATATACTTATTATACAATTGATGGACTGTACTTTTTCCGTTCATCTATCATTTCATCATCTTATGAATTCGACGGGTATGCCGAATTTACGTACGTAAGCACAATAATGGTCTAGAAATCTTGCACAAGATACGATCATGCAATGGAGTAGGTTGGATTTTATAACATGATTACTTTAATAAATCTCGTACTCACGAACTTTCGTTAGCATATTTGTACAGCTATGTCAGCATATGTATGTTTCTAGTCCACAGCTAGTCCAAAGTCCATAATTATATACATACCGATGTCTGTCGGTACAGGTAATTACGAACAATTAAATCTTCCATAGAGAGAATTCAAGATTCATAGGAAGATATAATAGCGCGCGTGAAATGTAACGCGTATGTTGATTGGTTGTTATTTTAAGCAGAACCCTGATTTGCTATAACATTTGTAGGAACAATTAAATCTTCCTAAGGAAGAATTCAAAATTAACAGGAAAAATTAAGATGACGCGGCTAAAAGGGTCACAAATTCTTCCATAGGAAGATTTAATTGTTCTTTTAAAGGAAGATATATCTACCTAAGGAAGATTTATATATTCCTAATGAAGAATTCGTGACTTTCGATCCTCATTGTACGTCATAGACGTCTGTTCTTTCAATTTTTAGACATGGCAGAACATAATTTTATTATTTAAATCACCTGTTAATTTTTTTGTTATTACTGTGGTGTACAACAAAAATGTGATGTTTCAAAACATGTCTGTTTTATTTTTAAGTGATTTGATAAATTAAATACATATATATATATATATATATATATATATATATATATAAATATATATATATATATATATATATATATATATCTATATATATATATATATATATATATATATATATCTATATATATATATATATATATATATATATTAATTATATCGAATAATATATCTACAATGCATGAACAAGTATCACTTTTCATATGTGCAAACTGTAGAACAGTAGAACAGAGTGAGGAAAAAAGCGAAAACATGTAAACTTTCCATAAACGCTTGTCACAATTCATGCTTGCAAGGAGTGTAAATCATCCTCTTAAGAACTTAATGAAAACGCATTCAATCGTTACTAATTTATGTCATATCTCGACAGTGCAAAACTCATTTGGAATACTGACCTACTTTGGAATGAGACAAGAAACACGATTTAATATATTATAATTTAACACAAACTATGATAATCTAATTTTACAAGGATGCCATAACCTTGTTCGCCATAATTATTTTACGAAAAGATATATCGCGCAATAACGTACTGCAATTTTTAATGTACGTCTCCGCGAATGTTTTGCGAATTTGTTAATTTGACGATTCGAAAAGGCAAGTGTGCGTTTATTCAGTGCAATGTTATATCATATTATGAAGACATAACAGACATTCTGTATAGCATGACATAGAATACAAGAAACTTGAAACTTGAAACTTGCTAATTTGATAAAACGCCTATTTATATAATTATATTCAATGGCGTGGTACAAAACATATATATGTACATAATATTGATAAAAAATAAGAGGTATGGATAATATTATGCAGCATTAATTAAAGGATTAATGATCTTAATATGTGTGATATAAATAATAATGCTGTAAGAAACTTAAGCAATAAAACAATACCGCTAAACTATTAAAACACAGTAAAAGTAAAATATTATGTAATAAATTGATATAACTAGGGTTAAGACAATAATTATAATGTTTTAATGAGCAAATATTTGGCAACATAAAGACACTGTTTTTCATTAACTAAAAGGATACGTAAAAGGATATTTCTGCACTCTGGCTGTCGGATCCCACAGCGTTTAGTCACCTGTCACCCTTAAGGACACTTCTTTTGGGTTTTAACCTTATTTGAACTATCGTGACTACAAGTCACAAATAGACTGACAAAGTGTGACTACAAGACATAACTTGAAGGTTAAAATTACAGTGTGACTATAAGACACAACTAGAGGGCCTAAGCGTGATTAAAAGACAGCTGGTTGATGCAACTCAATCATTGAGCAAAGAAGCCCTAATGATTCTTGGTTAACAGTCACTTGTACAATAAATATTTATATCGAGCAAAAAAGCCCGCAGAATTCTTAAATTTCTTGGTCCTCCGAGTCCTAGTGACAAATAAGCCCGTCCAACTGAGTCTCGATTTTTTTTTAAATCAGAGATATTCAAATTAAAATAGGTTGTAAAAGTCTCTGAAGAGAAATGTTTTCAAATTCCTTTTGAAAATGTCTATTGAGGCGGAAGTCCGGATGCTTGATGGAAGGTCATTCCACAGTTTCGGACCAACAACTGCGAAACTCCTGTCCAAGAATGTTTTTCTCTTTGTGCGTTTCACATCATAACATCCGTTATACAAGACGGTATATCGTAGGTTACGTGCTGGTACTTTTTCTTTTAAAAGTTCTGTAAGGTATTTTGGCGCGTGACCAACAGAACAATTATACATGAAGGTCAGTAATTTGAATGTTATCCTTGCCTTTACTGGTAGCCAATGAAGTTCATATAAAGCATCTTTTGAACTGTCATATTTCTGTCGGCCGAGTACCAATTTGGCACACATGTTTTGGATACGTTGCATTTTGTTTATTTCGCATTGAGTTTTTCCATACAAGATCAGATTACAATAATCCAGATGGGATATTACCAAAGACAAAACAAGTATTTCTGTTGCTTCTTTTGTTAAGTTTTTAGTTATGTTTTTGATTTTAAGGTAGTTGTACATAGCTGAACGACACTTAATTTTGATGTGTTCTTTAAAATTTAGTGTTTCGTCTACATATGCACCCAAATACCGTATGCATTTTTCTGCTTTAACAGTGTCACCAGCAATATCTATTTCTTTAGATAAACATTTATTTAATTGGGGTCTTCTACCGAACATGATGAATTCCGTTTTTGATGCGTTCATTTTCAGTTTATTCTCGTTCATCCAGTTGTTAATCACGAGTGCACAACTTTCAAGTTCTTGAATGGCAGTTCTTTCAACAAAAGAATATGTAGGTTTGAATCGCTTGTTTGCGGTGTGGTCGTCTGCAAAACCGTAGACTGTGATGGAGGGAGGAACGACATCAAACAGTGTTCCAGCGTACGTCAGGTAGAGCCATGGACCAAGACAACTACCCTGGGGGACACTACACTCCAAAGAACGTGCCGCCGATAAAGCTGATTTAAAACTTATGCGACAGCTTCTTGGACGATGATACGAGTCTATCCAGTTTAGTGCCGTGTCACAAGCACCGTTTTGATTTTGCAATACGTCAAGTAGAATGTCATGATCGACTGTATCGAAGGCAGCACTCAAATCAATGGCGATAAGTGCTGTAACCTCTTGTTCCTCCATACCTTCGAGTATATCATTGACTAGTCTAAGTAAAGCAGATTCACAAGAATGGAATTATCTGTAGGCTGACTGATTTTTTGGAAGGAGATTGTTTTCATTTACTTGTATATTGAGTCTAAACAGAGCAGCCTTTTCAATCACTTTCGATAGAAATGATAAGTTGCTCACTGGTCTATAGTTGGCGTAACTCAGGTCTAGTCCAATTTTCTTAAGAAGTGGTCTTACTATTGCCTGTTTAAATTTTGAAGGAAAACTCCTTGACTCATTGAGAGATTAACCAATTTTGTCACGAACGGTAGTAATATATATATGTATATATATGTATATATTTATAGGATCTGGCACGAGTTGTCATATCATACCATATTTGATTAAACGAGTTCAGGAATTTTGTTAGTAAGCGTGCGTTTGGCGAGCTTACTAACGAATTACCTGGACGTGTTAGATAAAATATGGTATGATATGACAACGAGTGTCAGATCTTTTTTATCACATGCTTTTAAATGAGCAAATTAAAAAAATATTTACGCAAACATAATGGTAAATCTAAAATGTTGTTTACATTTCGTGAAATATTTCGTATATATATAATTAAACCAGTTTCATCCAATAATGCTTTGACATTACCGTTTCAAGGCGGAGGCCCCAGTTGTATCATTGTTTCATGTGAAATGAAGGTGTTGTTCTAGTTGTTGTTTATCGTATAGTCTATCGGTCGATTTCCCAATAAAGACTTCTGTAAACTAAAACTTATTCTTGTGATTATGTCTTTCGAGTTCATTTTCTTTATTATCAACTTATTTACAGAGGTTTATATTACCCGTCCGACATAAAACTACCATTGTCTTTGTTGAAACGATCACTTCAATAGTTTGAAAAGGTTGGAAAAAAACACTTTTTTTTAATTATTTCTACTATAAATTATTGATGTTGCTTGTGTAATGTATAGATATAAGTTGCGTATTCTGTAGGTTATCACGATTCTTTCTAGAACTCAAGCTATAATGTTCTAATTTTTATATGATATATGTGTATGCGTGCTGATGTCCGTATTGTAGTGAAATTCATTGAATGGCGATATAAACATGTTTCGGTAATAACATTTACAATGGTTATCAAATGTATAAATAAAGGAAGGAATGATTTCTTTAACAGTACACTCCAAATTATCAAACAAGGCTAAACAATATTAACACTTATAAAGTTGAGGTATTCTCTAAGATGTATAATAAATAATTATTTTTGACAATTTAATCTCATGAGCATCTACTGTAAACTTAATTTATTTCTCGTTCGTTCATACTATTTAAATTAATACATCTATAAAGTAAAGCATAAATGTTTCCACGAAAGCAATAATGCTGACTTTATATTAGAATAATTTTTGTAAAATGAGCGTGCAAAACGGACGCATTTTCACAAATGTGAGGGTCTTAAATGGCTTATTACTGAAATTTTACACAAGACGTCCCTAAAATTGAGCATGCAATTAGTATACATTTATTTAACTCATCAATTACTATACATAAAATTTAGCTTTTATTTTCTATTATAGTGTATATGTTATAACACATGTAATACATGTCTTAATCATCGCGGATAGTACCACTTTTTTACAAAAACGAATACTTAAATAAACATAAGCTTTCAATATTAGCTCTAAATTGATGAGTACACTTGATTTATCCATATTAGCAATTTTTCGTTTTAATAATTATACTACTTATATTTGCATAATGTAAACATATCTATAGTATAACAATTAAAAGTATAAGATACTGTCATCGGTGTTTGTACACTGTCAGGCATTTGATAAATTCACATGTTATTTCGAAAAAAGTCATATATTATGTGGTACACGGTATATAAAATACTATCCTGGCAACGAAATCATAGAACCATAGTATTATATGAAGATTACCGGAATTATAAATACATGCATTCATTAACAGTTTTTAAATGTTTTATAATACAATAATTTAAGTCTTAAATAGAATATGGTTAACAAAAATATATTGTTTGAACCAATAGTTTTGCATTAATTGTGGTCGTCTTTTTTTCTGTTCATCATTAACTGTAAAAATGGCAAACAGTTCATATATGTTATTTTTAATGAAGCGTGATCTGTTTAAATATGAATTAATTTAACCCGTTCTTTATTTACATGCGTCTCAAAAACAATTACAACAACTATATATATTTGTATAACAATCAGTTATGCGGAGTCCGGTAGTATATTTCTGAAGACACTTTCGTTGATAACAAAATTGCAACAAGGTACTCTTGCTTTGCGAATTCGGATTTTGTGTTAGCAAGATGGTCCTATATTACCACAAGGAGACATCAATTATCGAAGCGTCATTTTCATTTCACACTTTCATGTCTATTCTACATGGATTACTCCTGGGAAATTACACGCGTATCTGTCTTTGTCATACATAAAAATACATAGACAAATCAAATTTGATATTTATATATTCCCAAATGAATTCGTCGATCTTGACATATACACATTTTATGACGGCCAACCTATTTAGGAACAGTGGATAAATTAACCGAAAAGGGAAGAAATAACGTGTAAATAAATCATAATTACATAAATAAATTTTAAACTTATATATAAAAAAATAAACGGAGCATATTTAAAGGCGTGGCTATCGCTTGCATTAATTTATTATCGTTATTACATCATGAATTCATCAAATACAAATGCATGTGATGGAATATTTTCCATTGAATGATTTGAAGTGTGATGGCTTAAATAAATCCAGGAGTTGCTTTTGGTAATGTGTATCCGCAATGTTTAGAGAAGTCTGTCAATAAGGAATAAAATCATTATATGCGTTTCGTTGAATAAATTTTACGCTATTTATTTTGAAATAAAGGCTAAGAATACCAAGTTATCATGTATGCTTTGAATAATTATTGAATAGTATTAATATCGAGTGGTCGACCTAGTACGCGTGGGTAGATCTGGTATTTGATGTTCTAACATTAGAAATGACTCAAATCAATATACATGTTACGACAGCGTTTTATAAGGCTGGCGATATTTATTTTTTTCAAAATATGAGTAAGCTTAAGTGACGAGTCGTGTGTGTTTTCTGATCATTTAATGTTTTAAACGATGAAAGCATTTACAAATGATACAGCGTTATTACATTTATTCCTTACTTTATTAAATAGCAAGTACACGGCTTGTTTTAAAGCTAAATATACAAAAAAAAATAAAAATCATGTTAAAACCCTATCTCAGAAACAAGCTGTAACCGTATATGTATACATAACTGTATATATGAAAACATAACTTGTGTTGATTTGGGATTTTTGTAAACAACCGATTTAAGAGGATTGTATGTTAACTATTGAGTGCATTATGATTCTGCAGGTATCCTACAATGTACGATTATCATTGAATTCACTGTTTAAATGATGTTTGATCACAATGATATTCCTTTTTTATTGATGTTTTTTTAAGAGTATTAACCGTAATTCAACAGAACAATTAATCTATTCAATTGCATGTTCATACCAATCTGACATTGACCCACACTCTATTCTATTATTTCTTCTCCCCCAAGGTACCCTCAAGTCATAGTTTGGAATTTTTTATTAATCGCGCGGAAACGAACAGTAAAAAATAAACGTCCCTTAGGCCGTCCAACCGACCAGCTTACCGGTTTACCAAACCAATAGAAGCCTGCTTAAAATACCACAAGTAAAAGGCACTCATAATATAGAGATACATAAACTCGCAAATCACATATGGCCATCTGAAATAAAATAAAACTACGTTATGGTATGGAATAGAATTAGAAATTTTCACCAATAATAATGGTGTGATGCATGTCTGAAGTCATTGGTAAATCGGTATTTTGAGAATCCCTTCGATTGTGCGTGTTTCAAGAGTGCAATATCAATGGCTTGTCAATAGCTATGAGAATGAAATGCTTATTAAAAGTGTTCGCTAGAATAATATATAACAGGGGTAAGTGTCCTTGCATATTTAAAAATCTGTTTCAACGAGTGCCCTCCTTTCTCATCTGAAATGTATGCAATCACAATCGTTGTGTTTAAAATACAGAATGTGTGGTTGAGAGGGCGGTCTTTTGCACAATTATGTAATCAGCGCAAAATTGAGGTTTTCGGTCAACCACATTAGTTCAAATTTGTCCCTCTATGTTATACGTTCGATAATGCAATCAATAATAACTTCAAAATAAGTGCATGCAAATAAACTAGTATTGTTTGGGGGGTCAGTTGTATCAAAATCATAGCAATTGTTACTAAAGTTAAGTTATGCGAAATACTGGATTTATATTTCCAACGAAAGCAAATTAGCACGATCAAAGTTAAAAACCTGGTTTCTTCTAATTGACATGTTGCTTATGCGTAATACTATTTGCTTCGAGTAGACTTCTAACAACTTAATGATGATGACGATAACTTCGAAGGTAATATAGCATGCTTTATCAATTAATTTGCCGCTGATGACGGATGAGTGGTCATTGCAATTTCAAGGTGAATGTATCTCAGCACGAAACAATTCGTTTTGGCAACTTATCACCTCATTGCTGGCAACGATATACGAAGTATGTGCTGGTATTTATGTTATTCTTTATCAAAATACGGTTAAGTGAGATGAAACGTGTTTATCTTTGCAGATGAAAAAATCTGCTCTTGAGTGATGGTTTTTATGAATGCAATAATCATGAAAACTCAAAATCATGACATAATATTGACTATTATATCAAATTCAAACCTTTTGGCTCAGGTAGTTATATTCATTTATTAAGTATTTAAACATGTTTAACATGACTTTCTGATGTGAATAACTGAAGCGTTTCTTATAAATAAGTATATTATTATAATTGTCAAAACATTTTACTGAGAATGACATACTATCTCAAGACAATTTGCTGATAACGTTAAACTATCCTTTCATCCTTTCGAAATTACTCTTTTACTATTTTAGCCAAGGACGTAATTAATCAGAAATACAGCTAACAAGGATTTTTTGTGTACACATTGCTTAAATGCAAATACAACCACACACACACACACACACGCACACACACACACACACACACACACACACACACACACACACACACACACACACACACACACACACACACACACACACACACACACACACACACACACACAAATACGCAGAAAATACATACTAAACATTGCATGCTATTTAGCGAATCCCAAATTAATAATGATTACATATATTCAAAGAAACAATAAATAAATACCTTAAAAAAGAACAAAACTGTCCACCAAAGTAGGTTCGGACATATTGATTTGAATGTTAAACACAACGCAAATTAAGTCTATAATCTAAAAACTAAAAATTCAACAGTATATTACACTATACACTATTAAACATGTTAGCTAAGCTGATCCACACATTTTACATGTCAAAGATGAATTAATGCACTGACTTGGGTACTCGCAGTTTTCGTAGTAAAGCTTGGTGGAACACAAATATTTAATATACAGTAGAATAAGCTCGAAATGTGTAATTCAAACTGTGGCTTTTAATTACGCACATATTTTGAAAATATTGCATGCCATGAGCGGAATTACATGATGTTGTTGCTAACATGTTCTTTGCAAATCGCACGAACTCATTTATTGAATGTATTACTAATGTGTTATATATACACATTTAAATTAGTTAATTGCATTATGCCGACGCCAAACAACTGAGTAAATTAAGTCATAACATGATTTAAATAGGTAAATTACCTCCATTGATATCATTCGGTTCCTGCGGAATAGTAGTTACATATAGTAGTTGCATAGACAATTCTTAGATTTATTGAGAAAATCTCTAGTTTCTGTCTGGCCAGAACCAAAACTTAGTGTATCCAAACGAAAACCCAACTTTAAACACGTTTTACCGTTATGCCGATAATAAACGCCTGTTTGTAAAGTTTGTAAAGAAAGATGCCGAAGGAACTTGAAACATGACGCCTTTGTGCTTATATGAGAAAACAATTTTTTTTAACATACAGCAAAATTAATTCACTTATGAAAAAACGTTTGTGCATCGTAGTAAAGTTCATTTATCAGTTAGGCGGGCATATTTTCAACTCGATGCACCTTGTAAAAATTCAAAATTAATATTGCAAACATTATATTGCATATGATTTTGACAACTTTACTATAATAAATAGCGATGGATTAACAACCGGAACACCAAAACGACTAATGCAATTAACCATGTTGAAACATTTACATGAGAGGTAGCTCAAACATTCGTATGAAAGTCCAGTTGCATTAGCTAATGATGAAACACTTAAAGGTATGAAGCGTACCTTTTGGTTGAGGTAGCGAAAGATGAGTATTAATTGCAATTGCCAGTGAAGTGTTTCGGAGAACCATTATTGAATTGGCAGGTGATCGCCTCTTATTGCTGACATAGACACTCTGATAATTGTATTATTTTGGTTACAAAGGTTAGGTAAGATACAGCTTCATGGAAGAGAACGGAAATTTCTGACTATGTGAGTCGATCGTACATCTTGATAATGCTTAATTAGCCTTCAAATACGCGGATATTTAAGACGCGCTTGTAATAAATCTTCTTTAGATAGACGGCAGAATAAATATTTTTAACAATCATTTAAATATAAAACAATAGTATTTGCATTCATAAATATTTCAATTAAATGTATGTTATGCTGGATAAGGGGATATTGGAGAGGGGGGAGGCAGAGGATTTAACAATTCCTTTGTTTACATAGAGTTATATAGTAAGATATTCAGCATTAATTTATACATGCTATATATCAAAATGCGTATATCTGCTGGAAATTGCACACACGTTCTTCGGAAATGTATTGTGTTGCCTCAGGGGGCTATATAATACCATTATTGCATAATGTGTTGAGTACAATTAAATGACGTTGACGCATTTAAGAGTAATCTTTCTAATCTTGGAATCAATGGCGACCATAAATGTTATTACTGCATGAATTAATACGACGAATAAAACTTTTGAAGCAACGAAAGGAACGTCATTTAAACAATATGGTACAAACATTAAAATTACTTGAAAGTTCTGCATAATAATGTGATATGTTCGCCCTCACTGGTCAGATGGAATCAAATTATACACAATATACTGTTTAATTGTCAGATCACGTGTATTTGCGTCAAAGCAAAACGCTTAAGGCACTTGACAACACGAGAGCCGTTTTCATTATAACATTGATGTTCTATGTGACATTCCAGTATGATATATATTGTAATGACCATGAGTGTATGATCATCTACTAGAATGAAATTGGTAATAGAGTTTGGTTTGATAATTGGCAAAGCTTTTTACAAGAACAATTTAGATAGCCTGATAGATATAAACAAGGCTGTAGTAGAAAAAAGAACACATACAAAAGATTAAAAATAAAACATTTAGAAAATTAAATGTGCTTAATATGTATGCATGTTATCTGTTATTAATTTAATAATTCATTATAGATTTACCTTTCTAGTTCGATATTGTACAAGAGAGTCATAAACCAAACCTGTTTATATGTTGAAAAGTGTGTAGATGTTCTATTCCAAAATTTGGCAACAAACAACCACTTAAAGGAACCTTTTCACAGATTTTGGAATGCATTGAAGTTTGTTGTTAAATGCTTTATATTGATGAATGTCAACATTGGATCTAAAAAGTTCCTGTACAAAAACAATAAATTAAATTAAAGAAAGAAATAAGTAGCCCTCAACTGGGCTCGAACCACTGACCCCTGGAGTAAAAGTCTGACGCTTAGACCACTCGGCCATTCCTGCTCGTGCAATGAGTGATGTATTTTATACTTCATACAAGCAATCCTCGTAGTATCACGAAATATAACTACCATAACAGAACTTTCTAAATTATTAAATAGTTTCGCGTTGCAACGCTTAATAATTTCAAGTTTCCAAAATCGTCAAAAGATGCATATAATGAATATGTTAGAGCATGGTAAATGTTTAGTATTACTGTTTCCTAACAAAAAAGTCCAACGAAGATATGCGAATCTGAAACAATTTTTATTTAATTTTGGTAAACTTTCCAAAACGTGAAAATGCCCTTTTACAATGACAGATGGAAAAATACACGATGTTTTACAATATTTCGTGATGTCCGAGTTATATGAGAATAAACATAAAACAAAACTATAAACATTAGAAATACAGACTCGATAAGGTCAAATTAAAGCTTAAGATTACATTGATAACTTTTTAAATAAAATATTTTCGACAGACATTATAATATTGATTATGCACAATATTGTATTAAACGCACCCTCTCTTCATTTAGTTACCACATCGTAAAACATTTGAAAAGTAAGCCAGATATTTCAGCATACAAAGCTGCATAACATTGTTACAATAAACATATAGCTGCAGAATTAAGACCGCCTCCGTTTTATGATACACTCGACTGTATGATACATCTTGATTTCGGGTACACATATATTTTAGAAGCATTTAGGGTACGTTTTGCATTTTTGACATATTGTATGTAGGCAGTTAAAAAACATAACATTAATTGTTTCTGCTAAACATAATAAACAGCTAATTATATGGAAAAACTATCCACACACGTCTTATTGAAAATAATATTGCGACATATATTTTTGGCAGCAAGAAAAACACTTACAATAGCTTAATGTTTGCAATTAATAACCAAGTGTTCAAACAATTACAAGAACAGAGCTCAGCAAGTGGAAATTACGTCCGATATTATCCACTTATGTTGAAAGCCGTATTTGTTGCCAGATGTAATACAGGTTTTTGTATCAATTATTGAATGGTGGTGATGGATGGGTTTTCAGTGGAAGGTAGCTCTTTATCAAGAAACGAGTGTTTTGGCAGTCGATCACACTAGTTGGTTTAACAGACACATTACGGGTGGACAGGTAATGATGATATTTTAGTAACATTAAGAGGTTAGATTAAGCTGTAGAATACACGTACATAACGTTTACTTTTGACCGTTGAAAAGTCATTTATGGTTTTATTATTAGTCTAAACTTGATAAAAAGACCATAACACAATTGAAAACATAGTACAGGGAAGTGTTATATGTTGTACTTGTTAAGAAGATTTGTTTGTCCCTTAATGAAGGTAAATTGTAAATTTAAGTACCGCCAATCCGTGTTTGTACTTCATTCAAATATAAAGGTATTCATGAAAAAATACAAAAGTTATATACATCGTTTTTGTAATGTTTAAATTATCAGCATCAACGCATACATATACACTTAATATTAAAGGAAATCATATTCATTGTTAATTGGCCAAAATGACAACAATCTACAGTCACTAAATGTTTTACAATTTAACTATAGTAGCAATATTGCATTTAAAAGAAGCTATAGAAATTGATTTAGTATTGAAAGTATGTAATAAACGATCGTCCTCTCATAACTAGTTATGGCATCATGTAATACTCTCTATATTGTGTATCACTTTACCAAACGGTTTAGAAAATATATGAGGAATTGTCTTACATTCAGGCGGTCCCAAATTATCAGTAGAACATATTTGTCGAACACAACTCTATTTAGATAAATAATTAAGTTGAAGTGCTTTGTTTACGTGAGCACATTATTTCGATAACAGAAATAGCTAACTATATTTAAAGGTAATACTACTTTGCAAATTCGTTAATATACCTGGCAAAAAATGAACACACTGTGTGAATAATGCACATACACAGCCTGGAAACGAACATAAAGTCAATACATTGTTCAATTTGTCATGTTTTGCTTTGACTCATTGTTTACACCATTCTTCAATTTTAAAGTAAATAACTTAAACTTTTTAAATAAACGTAGACGGGTTTGAAAAACTGTATTCATCAAACACATGTATTCATTATATCATATTGTATTACAGTTTTTTATGAAGAACTGTTATGAACAACGTAGAGCACATTCAATAGCATTATTGCCGACTTATTATTATTAATTAAAGAAATGTCAGTAGTACTTATTAGTTATCACGTAACTATAGCTTATGTGTTCTTACTAGTATACGAATGCATTTATCAAATGTTATTAATTGTGAATTTATTATTTTTACGTGGTTACGACACGACCTATATTGAAAGCCTCCAGTCGTACTTGTTACACCTGGTAATATAAAGTTAATACAGCACGGTTTCATTCATACCCTATGAAGGAATAGACGAAATGTGTATGTTGCCGCATAACGGGCGGAACTATGCGTACAATGCAAAATAGCATACGTTCTATATAATACTGATGTTCATAATAATCCGCATTTAATGCCTTTATCAAAATACGTGTAAGAATATATCGTACATACACAATGCAATAAATAAATCAACATATTTGTATCTAAATTCTTATAGGTAAAGCGATATGTATTGAAAAATATATTTAATAATACTATTGTTTAAATATCGCTTATCAATTGGTATTGTTAAAAAGAGTACATATATAATTGATACCAATTCATGCCTTTACATTAATGTGTTTTTAAAATCTGGGAATGCATGTTAACACTGCGTTTTGTGCAAGCAGAGCACTTTTGCCAAACTCCATTTTAAACAAGGCACTTTGAGAATCAACACATATAATACGAACTGACAGTTTGAACTTCAACAAAACGTATTTAAAAAGTGTATATGCCATTCGCATATATTTCTATAACGCGTTTATTCAAACGACACATGATATTTGTGTCTCGGATATAAGGAGGGGCGTCAGATTGTATTAAAATAAGAACACATGCATCAAATACATGAAATTATTATTGGTTTTTTACCGTATATTTTTGTGTGCTTTCGGATGGTTTATAGAGAAATATCAGTGAATTAAAACTGATATTTCACTGTTTCAAACAGTAAAAAATAACAGTGAAAATTATCGATAATTTTCATTGCTTGACCGGAAATATCTCTATATATCTTTGGTTTCACAATTGTGATCCCCAATTAAAGGCAAATTTTACAAAGGGGGACTTTTCTACATAGATATTTATAAAACATCATATAGAGATTCGCTTTAAAATACATTGGGGGCGCCCAACGGTGAATTATATTGTCCGGAATGGCAAATAAACAAAAATAATCATTTGTAAGCATAAAATATTTTTTTTTGGATTTGGTGGAATATCGATATTCCACCAAATCCAAGAAATATCCTCTCTATATTGGTTATATAAGTGTAATTTAGAAGAGCGATTTTGGGAATGGTTTAGCGCGACAAATGCACGGTTTATGTGTGTTAGATTTAGCGCGACAGTTTTGCGTTTCGGGGTATATATGATTTGCAAATCTATTGAGTCGCCATTCGTGGTGTGTATTTGACATGCACAAGTTACGGACAAGGAGAATGAAAAGGTGACAACCCTGTCCGCTCGCCCTTAATGAACATGTATATGTTTAATTAATCGCTTAAATTACTTAAACGTTTGTAATGTTGCGATTAATAAAGTAGATACAGTTTATTTTTCAGTCCAGTTTTTTAGTCCATGTGAGATTGGATCTTAACACGAACGAGGTTTTACCTGAATCTTTCATTACTACCGATTATCGCAGCTTCTGGAAAGCAAAATACTGTTTCACATCTATAAATATATAAGATTTCAAGCAACTAATCGTGATTTGGAGCTTCCTGTTAGCGCTTTGGGCATCGGCGGAGATCAGTTTATTCCTATGAAATTCGAAAGTCTTGTCAATACAAACATCCACTCCATTTTTGTCTTTGGGTTATTATTTGTATGGAAAACATTTCTTAAGATTAACGAGGATAACAATGATGTTTTAACGATAATTAGGATGATGATGACATTAATGATAATGATTTTGATAGGATGATGATGATATGGTTGATAATGATGATGAGAATTTAATAGAATTTTGAGAATAGAGAATAATAAATTTACTCATAACTATGAGTAAATGAAATTAACAGATTGCCAATGCATAGTGTGTATAATATGTTAGTATACTCTAACTGTAAATGGTCGAAGACCATCGTTAGTTAAATTATCAATTATTACAACGAATATGTGTTTCCAAGCAAACAAATCTAATAGCACCATTATTTAAAGTGCATTATTTTACTTCACATTATTGTTAAGGTACGGTGGTCCTTCATTAAGATTTCAACTACTGTTCGATAACTTATGTATGTTTTTCTATTAAAGTTTGCCAGGAATGCCGTTGAAATATATGTTTCTGTAGTATGACCTTCTGATGGACTCTAAAAATGCATTCAGGTATTGATTTGTGAACTTTCAACATAATCTTTCAACAAAAACACGTGACGAAAGCATGCACAACTACTACTAGTATTACTACAACTACAACTACTACTACTATTACTACTATTACTACTACTGCTACCACTACTACTACTACTACTACTACTACTACTACTACTACTACTACTACTACTACTACTACTACTACTTCTACTACTACTACTTCTTCTTCTACTTTTACTACTGCTACTACCTTTCTATATTATTGTGTGTTATAAGGGCAACATTGTTCGTTTTATGATTATTTACTAACACTTTTTAAAGTTGTGTTATAAAATGGCCCTTTAAATGTGTTTTATATCGATTAAACGTTAAAATGGTTAAAATGGACGTGAGAATTTTGCGTTTAGTTGTTTTTATTTTATTTTTATATATCGTTTTGTTTTATTCGAAGAAGGGAACAACAAGGCCAATAATCCTAAAACTTAGAAATAACTATGCAAAGTCGACAATCATGAAAAACGGACCCCGATGAAGACGAAAGGATACGGACTTGTAGATGATGTAACTAAGAGAAATCAAGGACTAATAAGCAGATTACTTCTTCACCCAGATATAAAGAACGGTTGGTTCTTCAATGGTGCAGTATTCGGACAAACGACATCCGAGGAAAGGATAAAATTTGACTTATATGGGGCTTAAGAGTATTGAGTTCCCTTATTCAGTATGTTTCTTGTCTCGTCTGACCATTTTTCCTTAGCTTCAATACAGTACAGGACGATATTATCAACGTCCGATCATGTTTGCAAAAATGTGCTGCAACGAGGAATCTGTTAAATTTACGTGATTTTGAATTAGACCTATGCACGTTTTTGCGTTTGCTCAGAGTCATTTTTTCTCACCAACATATTGTTTGTTGCACACATTACACGTCATGAGGTAAACTGCATCCATGATGGACGTAATGGGGTCTGATTTACTCTTGAATGTCTGTGTTGGTTGCATAATCTTGCATGTTTCGCAAACAGCAGTGTTGCATGGAACTGACTCACCTGGGACATTTTTCACAGTTTCGGGTGTTACTGTGGCACACACAAGTATGTCCCAGAGACTTTCTGGCCTTCGGTAGGTTATAACAGGCTTTTCAGGGAATAATTTTGTAGTTTTATCGAATTCATGATTTCGGACCAATGGCAATCAATAATTGCAATAATTTTGGGCAACTCTGGATTGAAGGTGAAGGAATTCTTGAATGTTAGACCTTTGTTTTGTATGTAAGCAATTCGTCACTATGTAGTGCGCTCGCTTTAGCTATAGCCTGAAAAACAATATCATCGTCGTATTCCCGCCTACAAAGGTATTGAGCTAGCTCTTTTGTTCTAAACTCAAAGGCACTTTGTTGGCAGCATATGCGTCTAATACGGATTGCTAAACTGAAAGGAATATTTCTGCAGATTCTGCAGCAATGCCTTGGGTGTACTCAGTAAAAGCCAGATACAAGGCTTTTTCATGTATAGATAATATATGACCATACTATGTGAAATTACTATACGTATAGTTTTAGTAGATTCGAGTAAATAGAATCGAGCGAACGAATAGCGTTAAGTGTGTCAAAAGGACCTGTTTTGGATCGATCCGTTGAACTTTTCTGCTGAAAATGATACGCAAATAAAGAGCATTTCTCATAAAGCAGTCATGTCAGAATACAAAATAATGCTATCATAATAATTTCCCACAGTCACCAAATAACAAAGCGAATTTGGGTTCCGGCGATGGTGTTTATCAAGTTAAACATTTTATTGAAATATGATTTCAAAAAGATAATTTTCAATTTGTAAATATTAGTTAGTTATATTATATAACGATACCAAAGATATATTTACATGTTCGACTATTCATATACATACGAGCCATGCTCTGTGAAAATGGGTGTTAAAGCATGTGCGTTAAGTGTCGTCCCATCTTAGCCTGTGCAGTCCGCACAGTAATATGTGTCTTATGTTTTATTTATCAAATGCTTGTATTGTTAACTATTATTCATATTGATCTTTTACGCTACATAAACGGATGAAACTTGACTAGAAATAGAACGCAACACATTTCGAATAAAAAAAATATTTGTGTTTATTATTTATCCAACAAACTGCATGTGTGTGTAAATATTTTATAAATGTGAATGAAATGGTTGGAAAATCACAACTTGAAAAGGATTAAACAAAATCAAGATGATTGTCATATAAATTGATACTGGACGAGACGATGTCGATACCTACAGTTCGTAAGCACCTTTTAATGATTGATTAGGTAACAATAAAATATATGACATTCAC
Source organism: Dreissena polymorpha (assembly GCF_020536995.1). Lineage (NCBI taxonomy): Eukaryota > Metazoa > Mollusca > Bivalvia > Myida > Dreissenidae > Dreissena > Dreissena polymorpha. The sequence goes on from NC_068357.1 coordinate 115,902,610, forward strand.
CACAGTAACAAGCATATTTACTTTGGGTGTATCTCACCTCTCATGGTCTCTTTTGTAAAGTTTAACAATTCCCGGAGTTATTTTCTGAATACCAAACCAGTTGTTAGTTGAGTGTAGATATATATATTTAATGTGGGCATTTATTGGTAATATCTCTATATGAACTTTCAGGCACAAAAATGCTTTTTATCTTCAAATGTCATTACATAATAATAGTCATTTACGACGAGGCAAAATTATATGAAAAGCCAAAAGTGCCAAGTACGCGCATTACATTGTGAATAATTGTTGTTTGTTATACGATTAAATCACTGTGGTATTTGACATAGAGATAAGTGAAACGAATCATCAATTGAGGAATTTGACTTTTCCGCTTCCAACACATTCCCTAATGAAACGACGGTTTCTTTTAAATAACACTTATGGTATAGACGGCATACACATTTGATAAAAACCGTTACAAGCAATTGTGATATGAACACTTTATGATCACTATGGAACGTTTGATTATTGCCATAAACTACTTCACAACCATTCAAACACATGCCGTAATGTATGTTGCATTATTGCTGATCATAAATGCAAAAAGAACAACCAATTAAATAAAAGCACAGTATGGGGAAATCCATTATGCCTTGCGTCGATAATTAATACAGCGTCAAACAGCTTTTGACTTTATACTGTTTAAGATAACATCCGAGGAAAAGTCACCTAAATGCCAAGTATATGATACATGTATCACATAACTTGAACAGTTTATACCTGGAAGACAACACATTGAGTTCAATTAAAGTTAATACTAACAAGTCGTCCAGGGAAATGAGTGGTAAAATATTGTGTGTTTTTTCAAATAAGTGCTTTTTTTTTTAATAACATGGTTTGCAGTATTTACATTTATATGTAAAGCATTAATAATATTGCTGTATGCTGTGTTGTATGCCGCGGTAGGAACATTTGAAGGAACAATTAAATCTTCCTAAGGAAGAATTCAAATTTCACTGGAAATTACGATGACGCGGCTGAAAGGACCATAAGTCACGAATTCTTCCTTATGAAGATTTAATTGTGTCTAAGGAAGATATAGTTTCCTTAGGAAAATTTATATCTTCCTAAGGAAAAATGTGTGACTTTCGAGTCTCATGGTACGTCATAGACTTCTGTTCTTTCAATTTTTAGACATGACAGAACGTAATTTTATTATTTAAATCACCTGGTTATCACTTTTCATATGTGCAAACTGTAGAACACAATAACAGAGTGATGAAAACAAACTTAAACATATAAACTTTCCATAGACGCTTGTCACAATTCATGCTTGCAAGGAGTGTAAATCATCCTCTTAAGAACTTAATGAAAACGCATTCAATCGTAACTAATTTATGTCATATCTCGACAGTGCAAAACTAATTTGGAATAGTGAACTATCTTTGAATGAGACAAGAAACAATATGCACTATAGTATAATATGTTAAAGACAAACTATTATAAAACTGATTTTACATGGATGCCATAACCTTGTTCGCCATAATTATATATATCGCTCAATAACGTACCCTTGTATTTGTTGAAAAAGAACACTAAAATAGTTTAAAAAGGTTGAAAAAAAAAACAATTTTGAAACTATTACCGTTATAAATAATTTGTGTTCCTGGTGTTTTGTATATATATATAAATTGCGTATTATAAAAGTTATCACGATTTTGTCTAAAACTCAACTTATAATACATTAAATGGCCATATAGACTTGATCTGGTTCTAACATTTCCAATGGTAATTAAATGTATAAGTAAGGGAAGGAATGCTTTCTTTAACTTTACACCCCCAATTATTTAGCAAGACAGAACAATAATCACACCTATTAAAGTGATATTATGGGCATTGTTCGCTGTTGAATTGAGCTGAAAAGATTAACTGGTCAAAAGTGTTAGTTAAAATGTGGTAACTGACCAATGATCTGCAACTGCAACATCTTGCTACCATTTGTTTATAAAACAATATATTATACCTGATATTTTACATGACTCAGACAGTCCTCTAGGACGAAATGATCCGTAAAAAAATGTGTCTCATGAACGAATCTGCATGAAAAGTACATTTAGACTCGCATCGTATATCGAATCATTTCTGTCGTCAGGTGTCAAAACGAAAGTACGGTTCATATTCTAATGCATTATTTTTATATTTCCGGGATATTGTTTTAGTATGTTGATGTTGCATTAACAAATATAAGTGTATATGAAGTGAAAACACCAAAAATAAACAAGGTTTACGATAGACACCTAAAACATAGAATATACTGTTAGATGCCCATAATATCACTTTAAGTTGAGGAATTCTCAAATATGTAACATAAATAATTATTTTGACAATTAAATCTCATGAGCATTAACGATAAACTTAATTCATTACTCGTTTGCTCATACTATTTTAATTAATACATATATAAAGTATAACATAATGTTTCCACGAAAGCAAGATATACTGAATTTATATTGGAATAATCTTGTACAATGAGTGTGCAAAATGGATACATTTGCATAAGTGTTTGGGTCTTAAATTGCTTATTACTGAAATTGTAAACAAGACGTACAATGAACACACAATTAGTATACATTTTTATCACATACCATACCCTGTTTCCTATGTAGTATAACCATTACGAATAGTTTTATCTTACACACGTGTAATATACTTTTTAAGCGTTTTCATTTGCTTAGCTTTCGTTCGATTGACCAATCGCATTTTGTTATTTTGCTGAAATGACGTTGCAACGTCAAATTACGTAACGAATTGTAAACAACATTCGGGATTTATCGTCATGTTTGCGTTAATATTTATTTAATTTGCTCATTTAAAAGCATGTGATAAAAAAGATCGGACACTCGTTGTCATTTCATACCATATTTTATTAAACTCGTCCAGGAAATTCGTTAGTAAGCTCGCCAAAGGTTCGCTTACTAACAAAATGCCTAAATTCGTTTAATAAAATATAATGGTATGATATTACAACTCGTGCCAGATCCTATATAAATTTAACTCAACAATTACTATAACATTTATTTAACTTTTATATTTTATAATACAACATATCTTAATCATCGTGGATAACACCACTCTTTATTACGAAAACGAGTACTAAAATAAACATCAGCTTACAATATTAGCTCTAAATTGATGAGAACACTTTATTTTGACCATATTAGAGATTTTTCGATTTAGGTATTATACAAAATATATTTGCATAATGTAAACCTATAAATAGTATGACAATTAATAATAAAACACACTGTTATCGGTGTTTGCGCAGGAATTTGATGAATGCACATGTTCTTTCGACAAAAGTGGTACACGGGTTGCCGTTTATCAAAATACTATCCTAGCAACACAATCATAGAACCATACAATCATATAAAGATTACCGGAATTATGAATTTCTAAGTTCGGTGTTGTTTTCACTATCTATCACTTTCACCCCCTCCCAGTCGATGACATGGTTGTGCATAGCTACCGTAATTACTCTATGTTTTCGGAGACTTCAAAATAATTAAATTTTTTCGTGTCCGAAAACTTAGATACGAAAAATATTAACAAAATACAGGTGTCCGAAAACTTAGAGTCGAAAATGGAAGTGTCCGAAAATAGCGTCAATTGTATCAACGACTACCGGTAATAGCACGCGCTTGTAAAATACCATGCCGTATAGTATAAATTACAGTTATACATGTTTGCACTGCATTTTAAATAATTGTAAATGCTTTATTTAATTGACAGAAAGTTACTTCAAGGTTGTACTTTGACCAACGAGTTAAAAAATGAGCATGTGATGTACCGACACACGCTTGTATAATCCTGTAATTAACGCAATAAAAAAGCAAACTATGAATTCTTTGTTTGTTCATTTCCGATAGTTGTTGTGTAACACCTTCCATTGTTCGTAAAACTTGGAATAGGGTGCATCACAGTTTGAAACATTTAGTATCTGTCACAGTTGTTTTACTGAGAAGGGGTAGTACCATTGCGGTAGATAATTGAACTGTTTATTGGCACTACCCCTGGTAATTGTCATAACGCTTTTGCTATCGAGCGAAACCATTGTTTAATACCGGTTTACAAGGTTATTTACCCAATAACGCAAATGTAATGGTCCATTGCCCTCAGGCATGCATCCGCAATGTTTTATGATGTTAATCTGATTGTAAAGCCCCATGATCGAAGTGTCATTAGATATCGAAAACAGGTTCCAAATTTGGTAAAATAGCGCTGTAAAATATACTGTCCGAAAACTTAGAGACATAAATAACGGACGAAAACTCGTGTGTCCGAAAATAAAAGTCACGAAAAATAATTATTTTTGCTAAAAAGGGGGTGTCCGAAAACTTAGAGTGTCCGAAAACATAGAGTAATTACGGTATATGGTATGTTACTGCACTGAAGGGTTCTGTTGTTTCTGATTCTCTCCTTCCTGACGGGGGGCTACCAAATGAGTTACGCGGAGTCTGGTCAGTATATTTCTGAAGAAACTTTTGTTGGTTACAAAAATGCAATAAGATACTCTTGCTTTTCAAATTAGAATTTTAGTGTTAGTATGATCGTCCTATTTTACCACAAGGAGATAAAGTCTATACATAGATGGTGACGTCATTACGTTAGTGTCACCTCTATACTAAGACGCATCACATTCCCCTGGTTTTGGGGAATTATGCCTCCACCAAAGTAGTTCTGCGTAGGAGTGAACATGTTAAAAATGAAAGAAAAATCGTTTTTAGCTCGACTTTTCGAAGAAAAATTAGAGCTAAACTTCTCGCCCAAGCGTCGGCTTCGCCTTCGTTGTTGGTTTAAGTATTTTTATAAAGTCAAATAACTAAAACACCATCAAAGTTAATTCACTCAAACTTGAAATATTTCTTTATGTCAATCAGACAATTGTGCAGGTCAAGGTGCATAACTCTGTCAGCATTATTGTTAGAGTTGTCAAAAAACACAACTTTATTAAGTTTGCACAAAATTAATTAAGTATTTTTTCCAACAAGTGCAACCGCGTGTTTGAAAACACTCGAAGTGAAAAGCTATGTGCATTATTGGTGATTAAATAAAAAATACATCACACATTAACTTCGTTTTCAAACACGCGATTGCACTTTTTGGAAAAAATACTTAATTAATTTTGCGCAAACTTAACACAATTGTGTATTTTGACAATGACCGGGCACTTGTCTTTGTTTTTTCGTAAATGCTTTTGAATAAATGAAGAAATTATCAAAAACGTTACCTATAGCGATGTTTTGTTGACATGTTGACATCCGATTGTCCCACACATATCTGAAAAAGTCACGTGGTACAGGCACCTTGGAAGTGCTACCCACAATTCCTTTCGCGTTAGTACACAGGTCAGTAAAACCGGTGTGTACACAATGCAAGGAGATATAAATTATCAAAGCATCATTCCCAATTCACACTTTCTTGTCTAATCTACATTGATGACTCCTGGGAAATTACACACGTATCTGTCTGTGTCATACAACAAATACATATAAAAATCAAATTTGACATACATATATTCCCAAATGAATTCGTCGATCATGACACATACATATTTTTTATGACAGCCATTCTATTTAAGAATAGTGAATAAATAAACCGAAAAGAGGACAAATAACGTGAAATGAAATCATAATTAAATATATATATAATTTAAACATATAAAAAAGAAAAGGAGCCTTTGTTTAAGGTGTGGCTTTCGCTTGCGTTAATTTATATCATGGATTCATCAAATAGAAATGCATGTGATGGAATATTTTCCATTGAATGATTTGAAGTGTGATGGCTTAAATAAATCCAGGACTTGCTTTTGGCAATGTGTATCGGCGATTTCTAGAGAAGTCTGTCAATAAGTAATACAATCATTGTATGAGTTTCGTTAAATACATTCAACGTAATTTATTTTGAAATAAAGACTTAGAACACTAAGTTACCATTCATGCTTTAAATAATTATTGAATATAATTTAATTGTTTGACCTAGTACGCGTGGGTAGATATGGTATATACTATTTGATGTTCTAATATTAGAAATGACTCCAATCATTATAACGACATTTCACGACAGCGGTTTATAAGACTGGTACGGAATGCCGTTAGTTCCATCGTGGGTTCACATTAAAATCCAGAGGTCGACAATGCGATAGTGCGATAGTACGATGGCGACAATACGATAGTACGATGGCGACAATGCGATAGTACGATGACGACAATGCGACAACGCGATAGAACGAAGGTTCATCGTTCTGTCGCCATCGTATAGATGGCCCTAACGGTATTCCGTAGGGTGGCGATTTTTTTGTTTCTAAATATGTGTAAGCTTAAGTGACCAGTCATGTGTATGATATTTTAATGTTTAAAACGATTGAAGCATTTAACAAGCGATACAGCGTTATCACATTTATTCCTTAATATATTAAATAGCAAGTCCACGGCTTGTTTAAAGCTTAAATATACAAAATAATTTTGTAGAAACATGTTACCCCCCTCCCTTAGAAACAAGCTGCAAGCTTATATGTATACAGAAATTTATATATGATCATATAACTTGATGCGGATATAATGTTAATGCTTGAATGCATTATGCTTCTACCGGTACCTCCTACTGTACGATTATTATTGAACTCGCTGTGAAGATGATGTTTCATCACAAAAGTATGCCTTTGTAATTGATGATTTTAAGAGTCTTAACCGTAATTAAACAAATAAATATATCTATTTAATTGCATGTTAATACCCATCTGACATTGACATATACACTATATTATATTCTTTCTTTACCCTCAAGTTACCCTAAGTCATAATTTAGAGGGTTTCTATTATCGCGCGGAAACGAACGGTCTAAAATATACGTCAATTAAGCCGACCTACCAACCGGCTTACCAAACCAATAAAAGCCTGCTTATAATAACAGAAGTAAAATGCACTCAAGATATAGTGATAAATAAACTCGCAAACCACATTTTTCCATCTGAAACCAAATTATACTACGTTATGGTAGATATTAAATATTGACAGTAAATCACCATTAATAATGATGTGATGCTTTTCTGAAGCCATTAGTAGTTCGGTATTTTTGATTGTGCTTGTTTTACGAGTTTAATATCAATGGCTTTTCAATAGTTATGAGGATGAAATGCGTATTAAAAGTGTTCGCTAGAAAAATATTGTTTAGGAAAAGTATCATTGCATATGTATAGAGCTGTTTAAACAAATGCTCTCCTTTCTCATCGGAAATGTATGCAATCACAATTTTTGTTGAAAGTGATGAAATTATTGCCATCAATTACATTTATCAGAGTTAAATATATTAGAAATTTAAAAACGACTGCATTACTTAAATTAAACATGATGTTACTTTTTGAAGGCATTAACCACATTATATCATAAATGAATTGCTGATTTGTTGAGAGGTCTTCGCATGCAATTAAAAAAAAACACAAGTTTTTATAATTTATTGATTGCTATCATCTACAGTCAAACCTGTGTTAGACACTGAATAAAATTGCAAATCGGTTTTTGTAAACAGATTTTTTTCAGCCTGATTGAAAATCAAGTTATGGCAATTTATTCAATATTAACTACCGTTATTTACAGTAATCATAATTAATCTAGTACACAATTAGGGGCAATGTTTGGTTACAACAAAGTGTAATTGCATTTCTTGTGGAAAAGTCTTTAACAATGTTTTATGTGAATTGAGAATAAGACATCAAACTGGGAATAGCATCATTCTGGTGATTTTCTCAAAGAAAACTATTCATTTCATGATCTGAATTTATTTGTGTACTATTTTATCTATACTTCAAGCTAATTAAGCAATTTTCTATGACTTTTTCATTAACAGTGATTGTATTTGGATAATTTGAACTGTATTTTAAAACTGTATTCATGTGCCGCATGGACACAATTTCATTTTGTTAGGATCTGTAAAAAAATCAATACAAAATCCAGTTTTGTATTAAAATCAATTTAAATGATGATATTATATGAGTCGTGTTCTGAGAAAACTGGGCATATTGCTTGTGCGTAAAGTGTCGTCCCAAATTAGCTTGTACAATCCGCACAGGCTTATCAGGGACGACACTTTTCGCTTTCATGACATTGTTCGTTAAAATGAAGTCTCTTCTTAGCAAAAAACCAATTTTGGCTGAAATTGTCTTCCCTGAGTAGCCTGTGCGGACTGAACAGGCTAATCTGGGACAACACTTTAAGCACATGCATTATGCCAAGTTTTGTCAGCCCGTGACTAATATAAATATGCAAGTTTATGTTTCAATTATAATTTGTCAAACTAAATAAATACAACTTGTAAAGCTGCATACTATGCACCGTTGATAAAACTCAAATTGATGACTTATTCCAACTGCACATAATACTGTGCTATTTTCATTTCCATATAAAATATTTTAAAAAACGCAGTAATAGATACAGCTTTCAAAATTAAGACACAATAAAATCAATGCATTGTCAAAACTTCATCTGGCTTTTAATAAAAATGATAGTAGATAATCAATTGGAAAGATTTTTTTTTATTTTTACAAGTTCTAAATTCTACAATGATCTAAATTGGAAGTACAAATTTTTAAACTTTATCCTTAACATTCAAAGCTCAAAAATACCACTAGCAAAGGTTTAACTGTATTTTGCTTATACTAACAATTAACATTTGTATTTCATTTTTTAAAAGGATTTTGTCCAGACAGTCTCCAAAAAGTGAGGGTGAAATTGAGATAAATAACCTGTATGAAACTTTAAAATTTGAGTGTGTGAAATCAAGAAAGGAGTATCCAATACCTGGCTCTATCATTTTCATAGAACATGTAAAAACATTGATTCCTGGTGTTCAAAGTGTGAAGAAAAAGGTTGGAACATCCTTCAAAACATTTTACAAAGGTGTCTGCCTTAATCCATTGATGCAAAATCCCCTGTTTCTGATATAATTTGGTCTGATATAAGTAAATAAGTGCCAGAAAACTATCACATAAAGAAAAGTTCATCTGAAGAGATTATTTGAGAAACAGAAAGTGGATACATGAGCAATGGCAACAATGTATCAAGAACAATAATATTTCAAAATAACAACACATGGCAATTTCAAATTGCAGGAAAAATTGTAGACTTGTCTAAGAATTATATTGAAGTAACATTTCACTTAAGTGTAAAAGGTGTCACACAAGTTTTTAATGCTGTGGAAAATATCAAACTTTGCAGTGGCCTTAAGGTCAAAAAATCAATAATTGTCAGTAGATACCACACAATTGACTTATGGAAAACACCTGGTGAACAAGAAGTAAGATCAATAAAGTCAGTAATGTGTGAAAAAGTGGTTCCCTTAAATAGTTGTGTTGTGTCTTGTAGAATATGTCAAAAAATGACGTTTGCAAAATCTGGTAATAAGGAAAATGAGCCTGTACAAAACACTTCTGTTCCTGAACCACTTATAAATCAAATAAGATCAATCTTCCCAGAAGCAGATGAAAATATGATCGAATTACTGGTTGAACAGGCTAAAAATGTAGGAAAACACCCTAAAGGACGTAGATGGTCCTAAACATTTATTGGTGTATGTCTCCAAATGTACAATAGAAGTCCCAATTGCTATGAACTGTTAACTTCAAGCAAGTTATTAGTCCTTCCTTCTAATTCATTGCTCATTTTGTACAAAAAATTAATAAAACAAAAACCAGGATATGATGATGATGTTTTCCGGTGGATGTACAATGAGGCAAATAGAACATACCAGAGGGGGAGAGATATGGGGGATAATATTTGATGAAATGTCAGACAGGCAGACATACAAATTGATAAACATGGTGACATTGTAGAAATCTCTGGGTTCACGGATTATAGAAAAGAGGGAGACTCCTGCTATGTCCTTAAGCAAGAGTCAAGTGAAAAAAAGTTAGGAAAATATGCTCTCCAACTTCTTTTCCTGGGAACTAATGGTTTTCGATTCCCATTTGCATTTTTTATAACCAATGGTGTACAGGCATCCGAGCTATTTGGACTGTTTTGGAAAGCTGTTTATTTATTAAGGTCTGCAAGATTTACAGTTTTATACACATGTATGGACGGTGCTAATGCAAACAGATCATTCATGCATATGTGCTAAGGAGATAAGCCACATAATTATATAGCAAGAAGCCCATGCTCATCAAACGACATCATCGTTTTAATGGATTTTTCACATGTTGTAAAACAAAAGAAATAACATTCTAAAAAGTGGAATTCATCCCAAAAGTACCAGAATTTTGACATTACCTAGTTTTAACACTATTCAGTGGCAAATGGTCACTGACTTTTTCAATTGGGACCAACAAAATGCTCTACAGACTCACAAGAAGTTATCAAGAGAACATTTTCATCTTGACTCACAATTAAAAATGAGAAACCATCTAGCAGAGGATGTTCTAAATTCTGAAATGATGCATGCCATGAAATTATATAAAAACATCTGGGTGAAAAGGGTGAAGTTTTAAATGGAGTAATAGAATTGCTGGAAAATACATCCAAACTTATAGATATTTTTCGTGACATGAGACATATAAAATCTTTAGATGACACCAGAATTTCTACTCTATATGATGTGGCAACATGGTTTTCTGACTGGGATCATTTCATTTTAAATTGTCCAGATATTCCAGGAAAAGACAGAAAGAAAAGGCTGTTATCCCTACAGTGTTCAGAAGATATTCAATCACGTATTTTGGGTTTTACAGCACTTTGCAAAACAGTTCTTTGTAGGTAATCTGTAATGTATGTTACTCCAGGACTGGTCAACCCCGATGTTATTGAAAACATTTTTAACCAGCAAAGGTCGACATACCATGGCGCGAATACCAATCCTAGTGCCTTACAATACCAGAGAGCTATGAACAGTATTCTTGTGGGACAAAATGTTGTGTCCAAAAAGTCTAATGTTGGTAATACCAAAGTGAAATATGAACCATACCGTTTGGATATAAAGCAACGATTAAGAAAACGACCTTCTTCTAGTTCTACTTCCAGTGAATTTAAGGTTATAAGATTGTAACTGTTCATCAAGGAAACATTGTTAGTATTTACATAACAGTATATCAACAATATAAAGCAGTGAAACTCCAGCTTTATAAATTAGCGAGAAGGCTCATGTACTCAGTTGAACCTGTATTAAACATCCATCTATGAGAAGCAGCAGAAATAGCCACTTTCAGCAGGTGGATGCATAACAGAGGTGCATGTTCACAATAAAAGGTCATTTTGGAAAAGAAAAGTGTGGCTGCTCTGAACTGTAGATCTTAAAACAATTTTTGGCATTGCGGAAGTAATTCTGAATGATCTGCAAAAAACTTTGATCGGAATGACATGACCAACATTTGGTGAAGTTTCAAGTCACCACCATCTTACCATGACAACGAGTGTGCTATTACAAGTTTTTGGCAGTTCCATATAGTGAGTATGAGTAATATCCTTGTTGCGCTTAAAATTAAGTTATAGAAAAATCTATAGGCAGGAATACATGTACAAATAATGCTTTAATGTATAGATACCTTTTCATTCTACAGCAGCTTAAATCTTCAACTGTTTCTAGGCTTTTCATATCCAAGATCGTATGTATAGCAACAGGTGGGCTGAAGATGTGCCGAGGGTGAAAATTTATGACACGTAACCCATCAGAAGACTTAGCTCTAGAAATTGCAACTCCCAGCTGGCCTGGCTTGAAAATATCATAACAGTCTACTTCAACCCTGAAACAATAATATAAAACAATGTATAACATAATATCACTATTCTGCTCTTAATACAATTATTCCACTGTTGATTATATATTATTAACTTATGAAATTTCCAACAATTGTAACACCTGTAGTTGCATGTAGTTTTACTCCTTTTCTAACAATTGTAACACCTTTAGTTGCACGTAGTTTTACTCCTTTGATAACAATTGTAACACATGTAGTTGCACGTAGTGTTATGCCTTTTATAAATTACTCAAGTTAAAACTAGGCTATAACAATTTTAGATTACTTTTATTTTAATTCATACACAGCTGTTGGCAATGTTATATTGTTACATTATGTTAACAGATAACATTGAACTGTTTTTTCTATATTTACCAAGGTAGTGTCATTCCCTGTGCTTTATGGATTGTTAGGGCATATGCAGGCTTTACCGGAAACTGAAGTCTGCTTGCAATGTCTGTCTTTGTTTTCGGATCAAACACTGTAAAATAAAGCAAAATTCTGTCCAAATGTATGGAACCTACTAATTTATTTCATTTACAAGGCTACATTCATTTATTAAGTATATGTTGTTGGTCAATTAATGAGTTTCTTATAAATTTAAAACAACGGAAGCAAAACATACTAAAATGAAGTATTTCTTTTTCTTAAATGCTTGCATTTGAATGGGTTAAGTATTATGGAAACTGTAACAGCAATTATTACAAACATATGTGGCCTAATTACTTCATAAATATTATAAAGCAAAACATTACAAGCTCATTTTACCTGTAAATGATTCTTTATGTAAGATATGGCTTCTTCGTAGTGTTGAGAAGTATACTTCTAGCTGTGTTTCAGAAGCAGATCTTAAAGTCCCCGATAAACCATTCACAAGAGAATCACTTAAATTTCGCAGTAAAATAACGGGACATCAAACTTTCAACCATAATGTCTTAGGAGCAGTCAAATCTGTTAATTCAGCGGAAGTCCCAGAATCTGTAGCTTTGAATTCATACATGTCTCCGGCTGAATTTATCAAACTATTCCTTTTGTACATGTCAACGAGTAAATTGGTTGAAAATAATTTCACACTATTGCAGCCTTCTGGTAAAGGTTTACTGACACTGTTCATAAAAGTGTTAGCACACTCTGAAAATTCACCTTGATAAATATCGAAAACGACTTTAACAAAAAGTTCATCATTTTGACGTACATTTTCACTTAATGTTACTAAATGAGGAAATGCCAATTCAAAGTGATCACTTAAAAAAACAATAAGTGCCATCATCACTGTACCTTTTGTTAGGTACTGGTGGCAACTGAAAAAAGTCAACACTGAATATCACCTGGATGCCTCCAAATATTTTATGAGGATTTTTAATGCCACAAACATTTTTTATGGACTCAAATGTACGTTTGCTTATCATTGAGCACTCGTCAACAATTAATACCTCAGTGTCAATTATTGCACTTACAATGTTATCATATTTAGCATTGGTCTTTAATACGGATGCAATTTCAGTGGGTTCATGTCTTCCATCATCTATACCAGTGAATTTGTGCAGTGTTAATGGACTCAAATGGGTGGGGTAAACAGCACAAGCTATACCAGTGCTGCACGTCAGTTGCACTTTTTTACCCTTTTTAGTAAGCTCCTTACAGATTTCTTCAATAACATGGCTTTTACCAGTTCCGGTCGATCCTAATAACAAAAGGCTGTGACCTCCGATTGCAATATCAAATGCAATCTTTTGTGTTTTATTCAAAATCATTTTAACTTTTTGTGTTTTTCTTATAGAGAACGTGATTCTGTTTACATAAGTTACTTATACCGTTTTATTGCTACAGCTTGATGAATAAACAGCTGCAGCGCCGGGAACCAGTTATCAACCAATGAAATTACTCGTAAGAAAATTGGTCACAACAACAACGACGCCTCGATATGGCGACTGTTGGTTACTGTTACGGAATCGATGTAAATAAATTCAATATACTCATTTTTATTGTATTGGAATTAGTTTTTGGTGGTAAGTTGTTTATTCAATTCTCTTTCATCAATATCCAGCGACTAATTGTGATAGTATTGTTTGTAAATACGCATTTACCCCGGGGGTTATGGTCAGATGGTAGTGCGGGGTTTTGTCCGACCTAGCAAAAACGGTCGATTTCGTATGATATGTCGGTTTGTTATTCTTAAACGGTTGATTCTTTATGGCCAACGATTGCAGATGATATTTATCCACAAAATAATATATAGGTTTATACATTTTAAACGATAATGACTTTGTACTTTGCGATTTTGTTGCATTTGTGACATTCTGCCTATTTGGCATGTTCAACCCCTTGTCTATAAATTATATATATAATTATTTTTTTGTGACGGGTCCCTATGGCTTAGATCATTCGGCCATCCGTGCTCGTACAATGAGTGATGTATTTTATACTTTATACAAGCAATCCTCGTAGAATCACAAAATATAACGACAAAAACAGAACTTTCCAAATTATTAAATCGTTTCGCGTTGCAACGCTTGATAATTGCAGGTTTCAGATCGTAAAAAGATGCAAATCATGCATATGTTAGAGCATGTTAAATGTTCAGTATTACTGTTTTCTCACAAATAGCATAACTACAGCGAAAATGTGCGAATCTGAAACAATTTTTATTTAATTTTAGTAAACTTTCCAAAACGTGAAATGGCTCCTTTAAAATGACAGTTGGAAAAATACACGATGTTTTGCAATATTTCGTTATTTCCGAGATATATGAGAATAAACAAAAAACTAAAATATAAACCTTAGAAAAAAGGCTCGATAAGGTCAAATTAAAGCTTAAGATTACATTGATAACATTTTAAATAAAATATTTTCGACAGACATTATAATATTGATTATGCACAATATTGTATTAAACGCACCCTCTCTTCATTTAACTACCCCATCGTAAAACACTTAAAGAGTAAGCCAGATATTTCAGCATACCAAGCTGTATGACATTGTTACAATAAACATATAGCTGCAGAATTAAGACCGCATCGTTTTATGAAACACTCGACTGTAAGGTACATCTTAATATCGGGTAACACATAAATTTAAGAAGCGAGTTTTACATTTTTGACATATTGTATGTAGGAAGTTAAAAACATTACATTTAGTGTTTCTGCTAAACATATCTTAAACAGCTTATTATATCACAAATTTATCCACACACGTGTTATTGAAAAAAATAATTGCGACACATATTTGTGGCAGCAAGACAAACACTGATAATAGCTTAATGTTTGCAATTAATAAACAAGTGTTCAAACAATTACAAGAACAGAGCTCAGTAAGTGGTAATCACGTCCGATATTATCCACTTTTGTTAAAAAGCCGTATATATTGCCAGATGTAATACAGGTTTTTGTATCAATTATCGAATGGTGGTGATGGATGGGTTTACAGTAAAAGGTAGCCCTTTATCAAGAAACGAGTGTCTTGGCAGTCGATCACACTAATTGGTTTAACAGACACATTACGGGTGGACAGGTAATGATGATATTTTAGTAACAGTTAGAGGTTAGATTAAGTTGTAGACTACACATGCATAATGTTTACTCTTGATCGCTGAAAAAAACAATTATGGTTTTATTATTGGTTGAAAATGGTTGATGAAAAGACCATAACACAATTGAAAACATAGCAGAGGGAAGTTTTATATGTTTGTAATTGTTAAGAAGATTTGTTTGTGCCTTTATGAAGGTAAGTTGTAAATTTAAATACCGCCAATGCGTGTTTGTACTTCATTTCAATATAAAGGTATTCATGAAAAAATACAATAGTTATATACATCATTTTTGTAATGTTGAAAGACGATTACAATATTCATGCAATAAATTATCAGCATCAACTAATACATATACACTTAATGTTAAAGGAAATCATATTCATTTTTAATTGGACAAATTACAACACTCTACAGTCACAAAATGTTTTACAATTTAACTATAGTAGCAATATTGCATTTAAAAGAAGCTATGAAAATTGATTTAGTATTGAAAGTATGTAATAAACGATCGTCCTCTCATAACTAGATATGGCATCATGTAATGCTCTCTATATTTTGTATCACTTTACCAAACGGTTGAGACAATATATGAGGTATTTTCTTACATTCAGGCGGTCCCAAATTATCAGTAGAACATATTTGTCGAACACAACTCTATTTAGATAAACAATTAAGTTGAAGTGCTTTGTTTACGTGAGCACATTATTTCGATAACAGAAATAGCTAACTATATTTAAATGTAATACTACTTTGCAAATCCGTTTCAATATACCTGACAAATCAACACACTGTGTGAATAATGCCCATATACAGCGTGGAATCGAACATAAAGTCAATACATTGTTCAATTTGTCATGTTTTGCTTTGACTCATTGTTTACACCATTCTTCAATTTTAAAGTAAATAAATTAAACTTTTTAAATAAACGTAGACGGGTTTGAAAAACTGTATTCATCAAACACATGTATTCATAATATCATATTGTATTACAATTTTTTATGAAGAACTGTTATGAACAACGAAGAGCACATTCAATAGCATTATTGCCGACTTATTATTATTAGTTAAAGAAATGTCAGTAGTGTTTATTAGTTATCACGTAACTATCCCTGACGTGTTCTTACTAGTATGCGAATGCATTTATCAAATGCTATTAATTGTGAATTTATGATTTTTATGGTTACGACACGACCTATATTGAAAGCTTCCAGTCGTACTTGTTACACCTGGTAATATAAAGTTAATACAGCACGGTTTCATTCATACCCTATGACAGAATAGACGAAATGTGTATGTTGTCGCATAACGGGCGGAACTATGCGTACAATGAGAAATAGCATACGTTCTATATAATATGGATGTTCAAAATGATCCGCACATTATGCCTTTATCAAACTACTTGTAAGATTATATCGTACATACGCATTACAATAAATAAATCAACATATTTGTATCTAAATCCTTATAGGTAAAGCGATATGTATTGAAAAATATATTTAATAATACCATTGTTTACATATCGCTTATCAATTGGTATTGTTAAAAAGAGTACATATATAATTGATACCAATTCCAGCCTTAACATTAATTTGTTTTGTTTTTTAATCTGGGAATACATGTAACACTGCGTTTTGTGCAAGCAGAGCACTTTTGCCAAACTCGATTTTAAACAAGGCACTTTGAGAATCAACACATATAATACGAAATGTCAGTTTAAACTTTAACAAAAAGTATTTAAAACGTGTATATGCCATTCGCATATATTTCTATTACGCGTTTATTCAAACGACACATGATATTTGTGTCTCGGATATAAGGAGGGGCGTCAGATTGTATTTAAATGAGAACACATGCATACGATACATGAAATTATTATCGGTTTGATAAATACGGTATATTATTGTGATGGTTCTGATGGTTTATAGAGAAATATCAGTGAATTAAAACTGATATTTCACTGTTTCAAAGAGTGAAAAGTAACAGTGAAAATTATTCATAATTTTAATTGCTTGACCGGAACTATCTTTAGATATCTTTGGTTTCACAATTGTGATCCCCGATTAAAGGCAAATTTTACAAAGGGGGGCTTTTCTACGTAGATATTTATAAAAACATACTATAGAGCTTCGTTTTAAAATACATTGGGGGTGCCCAACGGTGACTTATATTGTCCGGAATGGCAAAAATACAAAAATAATCATTTGTAAGCATAAAATAATAAGAAACTTTTTGGATTTGGTGGAATATCGATATTCCACCAAATCCAAGAAATATCCTCTCTGTATTGGTTATATAAGTGTAATTTAGAAGAGCGATTTCGGAAATGGTTTAGCGCGACAAATGCACGGGTTTTGTGTGTGAGATTTAGCGCGACAGTTTTTCGTTTCGGGGTATATATGATTTGCAAATCTATTGAGTAGCCATTCGTGGTGTGTATTTGACAGGCACAAGTTACGGACAGGGAAAAAGAAAGGGTGACAACACCGTCCGCTCGCACTTAATGAACATGTATGTATTTAATTAATCGCTTAAATTGCTTTAACGTTTGTAATGTTGCGATTAATAAAGTAGATAAAGTTTATTTTTCAGTCCGGTTTTTTAGTCCATGTGAGATTTGATCTTAACACTAACGGATTTTTTTTACAGTGGAAGGCGATGAGTGTATTATCATTAAATTTTGAAGTTTCCTTGATTGTTTTTTTTTATCCTTTACTTCATATTTAGTTTTTAATGTTAATTTCATTTTGTGAATTTTATTTATATGTAGCATATTTCAGACTCTCACTTCCTGAAAATATTTCTTCGTGCATATTTATTGAAATCATAGTATTTGTAAACGTCAGTGTTAGCATTTGTTTGTTTTGTTATGTAATGAACGTTTGAGTGATTTGTTTGTTTCTTGTTGATGTCCGTGGTGCGTACGGGATGCTTTTGATGTTTGTATGGTATGTTAATTTGCGCAATGAGATTGCTTATGTGTTATTTCCATGTTTTGCTAAAGAATACTTAATGTTTACAATATAATAATAATAGCTTTTTATTTGTAGATTTGTCTAAAAATAAAGGTTTCGGGAGATAATGAAGGCACCTAGACACCAGTCTTGAGCCATGGGTCATTAAACGTCCCCCTGCAATTAAAAGAAAAAAATAAAATAAAAATGAGCAGTTAGGGTTGCGTATCCCGCTCGAGGTTTTACCTTAATCTTTCATTACTACCGATTATCGCAGCTTCTGTAAACCAAAATAATGTTTCACATCTATAAATGTATCATATTTCAAGCAACTAATCGTGATTGATGGGTTTTCGGAGCTTCCTGTTAGCACTTTGGGCATCGGCGGGGATCAGTTTATTCCTATGAAATTCGAAAGTCTTGTCAAATACAAACACCCACTCCAATTTTGTCTGAGGGTTATTATATTTATGAAAAACATTTCTTAAGATTTACGAGGATAACAATGATGTTTTAACGATAATTAGGATGATGATGACATTAATGGTAATGATTTTGATAGGATGATGATGATATGGTTGATAATGATGGTGAGAATTTAATAGTATTTTGAGAATAGAGAATAATAAATGTACTCATAACTATGAATAAATGAAATTTACCGATTGCCAATGCATAGTGCGTATAATATGTTAGTATACTCTAACTGTAAATGGTCGAAGACCATGGTTAGTTGAATAATCAATTATTACAACGAATATGTGTTTCCAAGCAAACATATCTAATAGCACCATTATTTAAAGTGCATTATTTTACTTCACATTATTGTTGAGGTACGGTGGTCCTTCATTAAAACTTCAACTTCTGTTCGATAACTTATGTATGTGTTTCTATTAAAGTTTGCCAGGAAGGCCGTTGAAATATATGTTTCTGTAGTATAACCTTCTGATGGAGATTAAGAACCATTCGAATATGCTCACATATTGAGTGAGACATTGTATGTGATAAATACATTTGCCTTTCTTGTTCAAATTGTTTTAGTAGAGACGTGTTATTGCCTGACGTTTTGATATTCGTGTCCATGGCTGTTTGATTATCCGTGTGTTTTGCGTTCAATGCCCTGTGCGTTTGACCTGTTTTTCCGTAGATGAATTACACGTGTGTGCCTTATTAAGTCCTTATTATCTAGATACGCGTTTATATATATATTTTTGCAGGAAGAAGTAGAACAACGCATACATTAGTTCGTATATTGTCCCTACCACGTTTACCAAACCTAGTGCAGAGTTACAAGTATACATAAGCTGATGTCTTCTAAGGCATTCTGTGATTTCCGACTATTCTTAATTGAGGTTTATAATGAAAGATTATTTATATTAATTTGTAAAATTTAGTTCTTACAAACAATGTCTTTATCTGAAGCCAAAAAAAAACATCAGGTTACTCTTAAACCGTGTTAAAATGTTTATTTGTTAATTTGTTATATTGTTAGGTCATTTGTATAATGGTAATCTGAAATGTTGCGAAATACAGTTTTGGAGATGTTCGATAAAATAACATATTTCTCACTAGCCATACAAGTGATTTTGATTTGAAATAATTGTTGTTGCATGTCATGTCAAAGTGCAACGCGAAGAAATGATCAGTCATTGAGGTTATCATCTTCGTACTAATGTGTTTTATATTAAGAATACAATAATAATGTTTGATTACCCGATACCTTACGTTTCCGTCGCAAAGTTCATATTTATCAGCAAATTCTTAATAAATGGAGAAGAAATCATAATCTTGTTCTAAAATATAATTTTATCGTTTACAATTTTACTTTTTATGGGGCATATTTAATTTTTCTATTTTTTACCATTTAGTTTCGATGGCCTCTTGTGAATATTTTGTAAGCATCTACTGCACTAAGAAGGTCATGTACCCCTCGTTTCTGCTCGGTTCAAGAAGGCTTTAACACATGATATCCCAAGTTAACCTATAATTGCATTCTTTAAGCCTAGTATTCATTGTAGTGATACTGATTGTAACTTCATTCAATTACATACACTAAAGGATGCATTCAATTTCTTCTTCCTAAGTCAGATTGATAGTATTTAATCTTCTTACATCTGCTCATCTTGCCAGAGAAGAATTTGGATATTACCCACATGATCCACTGAAACAACACTTTAAATCATATAACGATTACATTACCAACACTTCAACATTTCCAAATAACATCGATTGATACATGTCTAAATATCGGGAAAAATACTATCGTAATTGTTATTTTTATCTACTCGTACATATGTTAAACATACGTAATTTTTCAAATTGTTTACTCTGTACCCGAAAAATACACTTTAATACAAAATGCTCGTTTTTATAATTGTTTTGCATATTTAATTCCGTTTTAATTTTTTTACCGCAACGATATCTATTCATACGACACATGATCACTAACATGGTACCAATTAAGTGTTCGTGTGTCGAATGAATATACATATTCGCGGGAGATTAAAATGGAATTATTTGTGTCACAAATCAATAAAAACGAACATTTTGTATCTTCAAAATCTATGTAATCATACCGCATTTAGCATTGAAATTGTGGCTATTGCTAAAAGGATCACTGATTGTTTTTGGTGTTAACTTTATTTTACGAAATTCTTTACGAAATTTTCGTTAATTTTGAGCATTATAGAGGCTTTAACTTAAAGAGTTGATAAGCTTCTTCTGTTTAAATGCATTTCTAGCATGAGAATTCCATAAAATGAATGTTATTAAAGTGGATTGTAACCGTATGATTTTATATTTACACTACATTGTCGAGTCCTTTATTATTTGCGTCCCTTGCGAATTAAGCGAAACTCCTTGCAAACTTATGTACAAAATATGCATGTTACATTATTACTTTGGGAAATAATAAACTGACATAATTCGTTTAAGTGTATACAAGTATTGTTACATGCTGTTTCTTTAAAAATAGTTTTTATAGTTAAGAGTGTTTAATTTTAATAACAAGTGCTACTATTTTTTTGTTTAAAAAATGCATAATTCACATTCGTTTAGTTTTGGTCTTTTCTTTTCATAACTATTCTCTACTACACCATACAATGCTCTGTCTTCGTTATCGTTGCATTGTAAAAATATTAAATCATGTTGTTTGCAGCAAAATGATTATATTGTGCGACAAATACATCACAGCAGGAAATACGCCTATTTCTAAATCCAAAGAGCAAACACTTACTTGCATTCTATAGGTTTTATGCTTAAACAATTGTTTTGACAGGACGATGCACATTTGTATTTTTTGGTTTATACGTATTTTCATGTCCTCAAAACGAAAACTGCATTGGGCATATATATAGCACATAACATATGTGTTTAATCGTATAATCATTTTAATGGGTATTTCGAAACAGCAATGCTGATTAATTAACTGAAAATATTACATGTCACCATAGTATATACGTTTCGCATCATGTGTGCTAAGACCGAACATAAATTTGTTATTGCGAATTATCTTACTCTTGAACTGCTGAAAAATCAAAATGTCCTTTTCACAATTTAATCGGTATTAAAGCATTTTCAAATTTATTTTATATATAAAGAAGATTTTGTATATGTTATTATTTTGGTTTATAATAATTGATAACTTTTATTTAATATCAATTATAATTAAGAAGAAGTGAAATAGAGATAACTGACTCGTTATTACGCCTAAGTAACTTTCGGGGAACGGTTAAGCAAATCGTGGTGAGAACAGACCTAACTCCTGGTTACAACTAAGTAAATCGAGGTTACAACATTCTGTATTCGCAGTTCCTGAAACGAGGTGACAACTCTTGGGAACGCGATGACTGTCACAAATGGTAAATATATTATAAATCAATAACAATGCGCTCGTTTGTTGAGTATTTCCAAGTAGCTTTCTCATTTCACAATAACATAATTTCGGACGACAAACGTCTTCTTGAATCGCGCTGTTAAATGCTCGACGAACCGGATGTTTACAGATGTTTAATTGTATCCCCTATAACTAACTAAGTCGTTCGCATAGGTTAAATAACCACGAAAAGTTGAGTCGTTATTAGAAGTAAGCTGCATGGTTTTCACAACTTACTAAGTCGTACAATTTACACATTTAGTCGTTCCAACGAGTAAACAAACGTGATAACGAGTTACTAAGTCTTCGATTGTTACAATGCATTGGTCAAGACTTATCTCTAACAACGTAGCAAATACAAACTTCATACTTACGTATGTCTTTAAAACACTAAGGAGTATACATTTTTATTGAATTCACTGAAACACTTTTGTAAGCAAACGAAACCTATCTTTTTTATTAAATATTAGTGTGGATTAGTTTGCTCAGTATGAATGAGGGCTTTGTAATATTTATTTACATATCTCTATTAAATATTGCTAGTCAATTCGTATCTCCAAGTGATATTTTCCGACCGTTGGGAGTAGTGTGATGATAGGTTATGTGATGATAACATATTGGCAGTTTCAAGTAAGATAATAATTGTTCTTGTTTATAGCATTATCTTAACATTATAGTAATAACAGAGTGTTTTCGAAAGAGTGTTTTCGGTAGAAATTATGGCTACATTTATCAAGTTAATTAGGTTGTGTTGATTCCCTTTTTACAGGTTATAGTCAAAAAATGATTGTTCTTATTCATTACAGTTTCTAGTCATACCATGATACCAGTGTTGTCAGATTATTGAGTTTAATTAAGTTGTATTCTGCTGTTTTCTTAACAAATATACATTCTGTAAAATATCGCGATACGTATCGCGATACAGTGTTGTCGTATCTCGATATATCACGGTACGCTCAAGGCGTATCGTGGCAGCCCTAGTTGGGACATACATGATCTTTATTCATGAGGACTATTTGTTCACGACTTTAAAGATTTTGCTATAATACATGGATCGTTGTTGGTTCACTGAAGGCGCTTTCAAGTAAAAATATACATTTAACGTTCCTGTTTATGGAGGTTCAGTCAAAGGTCAGCAAAAGCGTGGTTGCGAAAAACGAGGAATACGTAATACTATCGCAACATAGTGTAGTAAAAGGATACTTTGCGAACATATGAAAAATGCCTCAATGCATATCCGCTCCGTGGTTCTCCGTTCTATATTTGTTTGGCGTACTTTGTGGCTCAGATATAACGCAATTATCTAACTTGTGCAAAAGTTACTTCATACGGTACCATGTGATCTTCATTCGGTGTTTTAACGTCGGGCATTCAATATTATGCTCAAGCACACTAATACTTTTAAAGAACAAGGGCTCCAAAAAGATATTCTGAATAACACTATGCGTATACTAAGTTCAGCGAAAAAAACAAAATTTGTCTGGCTTTTGAGAAATTTCGTTCAAAGCGCCTGTCGACGTATACCAATTAAAACAAATGCAATAGATGCAATAAGATTTGATGATATATATGTGATACGTATCATGATAAACACAATGAATTTCGTTTATTTTATCTTATTTGAATGTGTGCATCATTGTTGCATAAGTTCAACTTAATGCAACGAAAAATCAAGATTTAAACCGTTCTGAATAAGACATCGCTAGAGTTGTATGCATAACACACCGAACTTCCGATTGTCTTGTACCAGATATCTAAAAAGTAGCATTAAATGACATAACTAAGACTTTGAAAAGCAGGCCTTTGAAAGTTGCAGGAACGATGATGTAATTTGCTCGCAAGCGCTCACATTTTATTATTGCAATAACGACAATGATGTTTCCGAAAACGGATCCTGCCATGATTGCTGCCACTAGGGATTGATTCAATGACGGTTACTGTCACTTCTCCATTGCTAATGAATTAATCGGTTTCTTTACTTCTGGCTGTCTGGGTATAAAGCGCATGTTGCTCTAAAATATATGTGTATTTCTCGTGTCTTTAACTTTGTATAATCGTTGACGCCTTTGACAAAATTACATCCTTCAAATACTCCGAAAACAAATGATTACACTTTTTGAGATTTAAATATAAATCATTTGTGTTATAGTTTTGCTTTGTCTAAAGCTGTTTATGAATGAACCTCGGGAAAGATATAATTTGTTATCTATATTTTAGACATTTTAAAAAGTTCGCAATTAATTCTAGGAAAGGACCGAATATACATAATATTATAATACAGTTATAAAACAGAAATTGTACATATACGCATAATATGAGATTGGATTGATGCATTAGAACAGAATAAAATGCAATGTGGTTTAAACATACCTAATGCTCGCCAAACTTTGCACTTGGCCCAACAATGAACAATAATCACCACGCGTTTACACAAGCAAACATTTATATTACACAATATAAAAACATTTATCCAAATAATTTTTTTTTCTCAAGAGAAGGTCATAACAAATCGATCTGCTGTTTGCACGGTGCTTATACCACGTGACTTTTTCGGATCTGTGTTGGGAGAATAAAGCGCTACCCAGTTAACATTTTTAAGGATCTCTTTTTTAAATAGTTCACCTTGTTTAAAGGGATAAAGTGGAGAGCTTGCTCATTCGTACGAGTTGTCTATAGGTATCATGATCTTTTTAAACAAATTATTTTTTCAGTAAAGTGCATCCGCGCGTTTGAACGGTTAGAAAAATGTCGGATCAGTGTGGGGACTTCATATTACAAACGCGCGTTTAAACTTTACTGAAAAATACCTATTTGTTTAAAAAGATCATGATACCTATAAAAACTTTAACGAATGAGCGGGCTGTCTACTTTTTCCCATTAAAAACGGTGAAGTATTTAAAACGACATCATTAAAAATGTTAACTGGGTCGCGCTTTATTCTCCCAACACAGATCTTAAAAGGTCAGGTGGTATAGGCACTGTTGTTTGCGGATGTGAGTCTCAAATATTGTGAGCGAGCAAGCGCAATAAAATAGAAATAACTTTACTCCATTGACAATATAACAAAAGTCGAGCATCGCATCCAGAATAAAAACTTATTTGTGTTGACCATTTCTGCCATACACATTCACATTTTATTATATTGACAATAGTTTTATCGTCATACAATCTGGCTGTGTTTGTTTTAAACTTGGTTTCCATCTTACACGTCTGGATTTTAAAGTTATAACAGAGTTTAGTTCCTAAACAAGTCATTGTCATTGTGTCAGTTTCAGTAACCGGATGGACATCTTCTAAAGTTTTACGAAGCCATCCATAGCAATTTTCGTCAGCCTATTTTATTACTAGAAAGTGGTTTTAAAGATCACTTATTCTTTTAACTTATTTGTACAGCACGTATTTGTATCTTCTGCATAGCGTTGTGTCTGTTAAAACATTGAAAAAATAGGACGACATTGCATATTCTGAAAATTATTAAGTTTAATATTTTAATTAGGCTTTTTTAGATCTAAAACCACTTCGATAGAAAAACCATTTAGATTTTTGAAAAGAAGTGCAAACTTTATTTCTTTCGTTTGCTGAACCAAAATGATAGGAAAAGTAATTCAACAACTGTTATTTTCACTAATCATCGGACGCGGGTATAAATGGACCCTGGCGATACAAACACAAAGTGTAGCGGATCCGTGGTCTAGTGGTAACACACTGGCTTCACAATCCAGAGATCGCCGGTTCGATCCCCCGCTGCACCTAACCTACTAACTCGTCTTTCGCATGAGACGTTAAACCGAGGTGCAGTGTACTAGGTGCTTTACACCGGGCACTAAAAGACCCAGGGTCACCTCTGGAACGGGGAGTCTCATGTATCTTGCACTATCCCCCGTAACCAACAAACACGTCTTTCTGGGGGCGATCGCCATATGGGAGACAATACCGGTGCACTCGATAAAAAATAATAAAGAAGAAACACAAAGTGATAATAATTTGTATGTTTCTGATCTGTTGATAAGGCATAAACAATAATTAACTACTGAATGTTCGTTAAAAGATTATGAATGTTTACAAAGCTGACTTGTTGAAGACATGTTTACCGTATACCAAGATACTCCTGTTTTTTACCATACGTAATATAATAATTATAATAATAAAATGATTGACGTGCAGCTGGTTTAGAATAGCTCATCATTTTCAATTACTTAATTATCATGCTGCACAATTTCTCTGTATTCAAAGACTTAATTGAGTAAAACACAGTAATTGTATACATTCCACTCAGTAAATCTTAATCTATACATTAATTAGTGTAAAACATGGTTAATATTCAAAATGTAATTTCGCACTGGCATACACTTTCGCTCGTATTATTCAATCCCAATCCATTGCAATATTACATCACACATGTAACTATGAATGAGAAAAGGCTTGCCCCGCATTTGTCATTAAATGCACGCACCAAAACTCAAGTGTTCTGTCTTGAGTGAAAAACTGCTCCAGCAGCTGGAGTTTCACTTGTTTATATTGAGTGTTTCTATACATCGAATGTATGTTGAACGTCAGAGCTATGCTACCCTAACTAATTTGCTGTAAATTCACGACAAATTACCATGCAACTTATAGCTGTATATTTTTTGTACACAAATTGAAGCTGTCAGTTTGATTACTTATCATGAAATGTCTATTGCGCAAATGGTGTTCACTTCCATAAATATTATTAGCAACCAAGTACGTCTGCTCTTACCGTATATGCTGTCAAATCCGGGTCGCCGTTGTGTTATGGATATGGTGTCCGCCTAGCGACTGGGAGGTCACGAGTTCGATCCACACTGTGGAAGCGTTCTTTAGATCTCCCCCATAGACACCAAATACTGGTTATAGGCCTAGAAAACGGACTTGAGAGCGTTTCAATATGCCTGAGGCTTTCGATGCAATGGAGCTAAACAAATTAGTTTAAACTAAACCCGAAGCAAAATCAACGGCAATTAAGTTAAGGGAAGTTAATTGTATATCACATTAGATAGTCCTAGTCGATTCTTATCACAGAGTGATATTCTCCGACCGTTGGGACATACATAATCTATTTTCATGTGGACCATTTATTCACAATTTTAAAGCTTTTGCCATTATACATGGCTCGCTGTTGTTTTCAATAAATCCTCTTTAAAGTCAAAAAAGTACATTTAAAGTTCAAAGGTCAGCAAAAAGGCGTGATAAAGATAGACGGGAATAAGCAATGCAATCGCAATATAGTGTAGTAAAAGAATACCTTGAGAAAAATGCCTAAATGCAGATCCGCTCTTTGGTGCTCCATTCTTAATTGTTTTGCGTTGCTCAGATATGGTGTTATGTAACGCATTTATCTAAATTATGCCATTTGGTACCATGTGTTCTTCATCTGGGTGTTTTATCGTCGGACATCCATTATTATGTTCAAGTACACTAATACTTTAACTGTACAAGGGCTCCAAAATTATATTGTTAATTGCACTATGGCGTACAGAAAGTTCATCGCAAAAAAAACGAATGTGTCTGTTTTTTCGAACCATTTCGTTCAAAGTGCCTGACGACGTATACCGATTCAATTAAAGTGCAATATTTGCAATTAGATTTGATGCTATACATGTGATCCGTGTCATAATAAACCCTATGAATTTTGTTTATTTTGATATTTATTTCAACGGGCAAAATATTGTTATATAAGTTCAACTTGATGCAACGAAAAATCAAGTTTGAAACAGTTCTGAATAAGTCATCGCTAGAGTATACATCGCACACCAATTCCCCGATTGCCGTGAACCAGATATCTGAAAGGTAGCATTGAGTGACATAATTAAGACTCTGGAAAGTAAGCCATAGAAAACTACAGTAACGATGATGTTATTTGTTATAACACGCAAGCGCTCACATTTCATTACTGCAATAACGATGAGGATGTTTCCGAAAACGAATCCGGTCATGATTGCTGCCACTAGGGCATTACTGTCAGTTCTCGATTGCTAATAAACTACTCGGTTTCTTTACATCTAGCTGTCTGGATATAAAGCACCTCGTTTTTGTTTCAAAAATATATGTGTATTTCTCTCGTCTTTAACTTTGCATACTCGTTGACGCCGCTGGCTAAAATACATCCTTCAAATACTCCGAAAACAAATGATTACATTTTGTGAGATTAAATTGTTAAATGTATTGTTTTGCTTTGTCTAAAGCTGTGTATGAATAAACCTCGGGGAATGTCTCATGTTTCCTATATTTCAGACATTTAAAAAAATGCAGTTAATTAAAGAAAATGACCAAAGGCCTATAATATTATAATACAATTATAAATAAACGATAATTGTACATAAACGCATAATTTAAGGTTGGATTGACGCCTTAGAATAGAACAACTGCAAATCAAGAACATTGGAGTAAAACAGATTTAATGCTTGCCGAATTTCGCACTTACCCCATCAATAAAAAATAATCACTACGCTTTCACACATGAAAACATTTATATTACACAATATACAAACATTCATCAAAATGTTAATGTTTTGCTCATGAAAAGATCACAATAATTTGATGAAGTTTATGCAGATATGCGTCTCAACTATTGTGAGCAAGCAAACGCAATAAAAATTGAAATATTTATACTCCATTGTCAATATATCCAGAGAAGAGCATATCGACCAGAATAAAATATTTGTGTTAACCATTTCTGTCAAGCACATTCACATGTTAATATATTGACAATATTTTGTATTAAAACAATCTGGTTATGTGTACTTTAATCTTGGTTTCCATCTTACAATTCTGGATTTTAAGTTATAACATAGAATAGTTAGGTCATTCTGTCAGCTTCAATAACCGGATGACTGTGTTTTAAAATTTTACGCAACCGACCATAGCCACTTTCGTCTATTTAATCACTACAAATTAGTTTTAAAGATTATTTTTTCGTTTTACTTTTTGTGTACATCAGGTTTTTGTATCTTCTGCATATAATTTTGTTTGTTTACACATTGAAAAAACTAGGACGAACTTGCATAGTCTACAACGAATTTTGTTTGAAGAAAATTAAGAAAAAGTTAAATATTTTAATAAAGCTGTTCAAGATCAAATTATCCAAAACCACTTCGAGAGAAATACCATTTGGATTTAATAAAAAAAAACTTGACACCTTTTTCTGTGATTTGCATCTGAAACTGTTTGCCTAACCAAAATTGTTGATAAGGCATAAACAATACATCACTGATTCATGTTATTTAAAAATAATTTATATTTACACAAATAACTAGTTAAAAACATGTTTACCGTGTACCAAGATGATTCCGTTTTTGCCATAAGTAATATAATAATAATTATAATGAAATGATTGAAGTACAGCTTGTTACAGCTCAGCATTTCCAATTACAATCTAATAAAAAAATTAAAAGGATGCACAATTACTCTATATTCAAAGACTTAATGGAGCAAAAACATGTTTGTATACGTTTCGCGCCGTAAATCTGATTCTATTTAATTATGAGTGCAAAACATGTTTACTATTAAACATGTTTTTTCGCACTGGCGTACAGTTTCGCTCGTATTATTGGATCACATTCCATTGCAATAGTACACCCCATATGTAACTTTGAATGGAAACAGACTTGCCTCACATTTGTCATATAATTCCTGTACCGAAACTTAATTGTTCTGTCTTGATAAATAGAGTGTTTCTATACATCGAATTTATGTTGAACGTCAGAGCGATGCAACCCTAACTAATTCGCTATTGAGTCAATATAAAGCCGCAAATGGTGTCCACGTCCATTAATATTATTAGCAAACAAGTATGTCGGCTCTTACGGTACATCCTTTCAAACCTGCGTCGCCGTGGTGTTATGGATATGGTATTTGCCTAGCGACCGGGAAGTCACGGGTTCGATCCACACTTTTTGAGCGTTCTTTAGATCTCCCCCATAGACACCAAATACTGGTTCTAAAAACGTTTTGAGACCGTTTCAATGTGCCTGAGGCTTTCGATGCAATCGAGCTAAAACAAATAGGTTTAAACTAAACCCAAAGCAAAAGAGAATAGATAAAATCTGTATGTGAATTGCTTATATCTTCAACGGCAATTAAGTTAAGGGAAGGTAATTGTATATCACACTATTTGCGCACATTGTTTGCATGGGTTTATGCAAACAAAGAGGAATGCTTGAATTATTTAATTTTCAGCAGCTAATCAGATTGGTTCCAGTTATCTTATGTTTAAAATGTTTCTAAACATAACGGTGTGTTAGCCCAACGATTTTAGCCACAAAGCCTTGATAAATATAAAAGTACGTCTTCAAATCCGATCCGCAGTCTTCAGTACGTAATTATTCTGTCAACACTGTCTCGTAAATACATTATTAACATACTTAGTAATTCAGTCTTTGGTTAAATACTTCGTTCATTAGAGCATATAAAATATATTAGCTTGTATCCAACTACGAACTTGCTAGTTTTTATAGAAGAAAATACACGATGAAACACATTTAGACTCATAATCAAGTTTTGAAAGAAGTATGCTGCTCCCCTTATTGTTAGTTATCATCTTAAAACTTTCCGAGATCATCTGTAAGAAACTTTGAGAAATGTAAACTAGAAACTCCATAGATTGTTTGATCACGTGTTTAGAAGATGCAAGCATATGAAGAATTTCATTTGTTCTTTTTTTTTAAATATGGATGACATAATGCCATAATCCGTGCTTTAATATTTCAGGCCAATATCTTTTTTTAAATGTGAATTTGTCCCAAGCATACCTCGGAATGTAAAGAAGGTTTAACTAGAAATCTCAAACATATTAAGATCTTGTTTAAGTTGTTCGTTGCCCAAGAACTGTAGAGTGTTTTAAAAGCTACAAGAATCGTTTAACTTGAAACTTAATATGTATGTAAGTTCACAAAGAAGATGTGCAGTGCATAAAACCCCCACTCGTGCGTCCATATGTGTCAAGATGTTGGTTTTTGTGTTGAATTTTTATGAAAAAAGAGGGAATGTGCACTACAGCATAACCATTACTTTATAGCGTTAATTCACAAAAGGTGTTGGATACTTTAATGCGTTTATTTTACAATAATAATTTTAATGCGGCATATCAGAAATACATTGAGAAGGATCAATTGAAACCAAACTACTACAACTACAACTACAACTTCTACTACTACTACTACTACTACTACTACTACTACTACTACTACGTCTACTACTACTACTACTACTACTACTACTACTACTACTACTACTGCTACTACTTCTACTACTACTACTACTACTATTATTACTACTACTACTACTACTACTACTACTACTACTACTACTACTACTACTACTACTACTACTACTACTACTACTATTACAACTTCTACTACTTCTACTACTACTACTACTACTACTACAACAACTACTACTACTACTACTACTACTACTGCTACTACTACTACTACTACTACTACTTCTACTACTACTACTACTATTACTACTACTACTACTACTACTACAACTACTACTACTACTACTACTACTACTACAACATCTACTACTACTACTACTTCTACTACTACTTCTAGTTGTCGTAGTAGTAGTACTATTACTTCTACTTGTACTACTTCTTATACTAGTATAACTACTGCTACTTCTACTACTACTACTACTACTACTACTACTACTACTACTACTACTACTACTACTACTACTACTACTACTATTTCTACTACTACTACTACTACTTCTACTACTACTGCTACGACTACTATTCTATTTCTACTACCATCTGGGCCATAGGTCGCCAACCAGCTTCTTCCAGGCGTCTCGATTCTGGGGGAGTCTCTGCAGGTGCCCCCATGTTTGGCCCATCTGCTTAGCATCAGCATCTTGGTCACGGCGCCAGGTCTTTTTAGGCCGCCCTCTCTTCCTTTTCCGTTCGGGGTCCCACGTGAGAGATTGCCTTGTCGCATTCTATACAGGCTTGAGAAGGGTGTGGCATATCCTGCACAAACGTCACTGAAGGATGTCTTCTTGTTTGGCCTGCGGATCTTGAGGATCTTTCTGATGCAGGTGTTGATGAAGACCTGTATTTTCTTTTATCCTGCCTCTGTTGCAAACATTGACCTAATAAAGCTGGGTCGGATAAACTAGTTATTCTCCGGCAGTACCTCACGTGACCGCGATCCAACCGTAAGTATGTATTTCTACGCGCCGATTAACCTGTTCTAATATTGGACCTTTGAAATGAATTTGGACGCATCATGAATGTTATGTTATATTATATATCATTTTTTCTTCTTTAAAATATATAACCGATCTTGCTTTATGTATCATTTTCATTTACTTGATTACGCAATGTATGACGTATCGAGTGTGACGTCATTTTGCAGAAGAAACATAATATCTAGTTTTTCTCAGGATTTAACAGTTTTTTTTAATATTTTTAAAGCATCGAACGACTCATAAACGTATTCCGGATTGTGTGTTTGTCATTCACAATTGTTAACTTCGATAGCAATAAAACCAATCGCTACGACAGGATTAGACAATTTCATAAATCGGGTTTTGGGTCAGAGTGGTTAGCATTTGATATACACGCTATCAAAAATAGTGTGGTTTAAGATGCATTTCGATGATTGTGATGGAAAAACAGAAAATAGATGTCTACAAAGGATTAGGCGAACAGAAAATTGATGTGTATATTATTGTAAATCTGTTGTTATAAGCAATGGATTAAAGTAGTCATTAAGGTTAATAAAATTTAGTGTTTGTTTCGCGGCTGCATTTTTTTCATGTTTTATCAAGACAAATTTCACATTCTCGATTCGTCTTTTATTTCTTCTCATATTTTCAATAGGAAAGTATTAAAAGGAACAGTTTAAAGTGGAACTATTTTTTACGTGTACCAATCGGTAGTTATTGGGTCGTCAGGAATGTTGTGTACATGTAGAAGGCCCGACAAGAATAATCATATTGTTATGTCAATTAATCATTTGTTTTTGATAAAATTTGTCAACGGCATGCAGCAGGCTAAATCGTATAAATCCAATACATGGTTGGTTCCGAGATGGAGAAAGTGTATCCGGTTCGGCCCGAAAAAAAAATTGGGCTCGCTAAGGCTCGCCCTATTTTCTTTTTCTAAGCCTCACCGGATAAACTTTCTATATCTCGGAACTTACCATGTATTCTCTATTATGGTGGTGACAGTGGCTCTCCAGGTCTCTGTTCCATAGAGGAGTACAAGTAGTGGCTTCACGATGGTATTGAAGATCCCGATCTTGGTGGTGATACTACTACTAGTACTCGCACTAAATTTATTTCATAATATAAATGTAAGTACACACATGAAGCAGCGACAACATCTATACCATCAAACATTAATAATTATTCAAGTTGTAAATTATATTAATTTATATACATATACATCATATATAAAAATGTGTATTATGTGACTTAAATGTATTATTATTGTTATTATTGTTATTATTATTATTATTATTATTATATATTTTTTAATTATTATCAGCATTATTAACATTATTATTATTATGCACAATTGTTAATTTTTGAGTTCTCGATGCATGTGTTTTTCATGACTTTAAAAGAAGTAAATGTTTCCCTAAACGTTGTTATTATGTACTTTTAGACTTTTGAAAAAATAATACATGTCTGACGATCATGTCTCAATATCATCATATTAAAAAACTAACTAAACAATATTTGTATTCGAATAACGTTACGCATTCAACATAATTAAATATGTTATTGACATGATAATTTTGGGCAACAGCAGCAAAGCTGGCGCAAGGGAAATGTTTGAAAACAATAGAACTAAATGCTAAAGCAATGACCTTAACTGCCGCTCGTTATTAAATCTCATTAGAACTGTTGATTTGAAAAACGCTTAAGGTTGCCAGATGAACAAAATTGTATTTTATCAAAAACAGTACAGTATTAACTGCTGTTTATTTAAAGGATATCTTGGTGGGTCTATAGCATGTAACAATTAATTTGGCACGTGATAGCACTACTTATTTACACTGATAGATGGCTATGTGTTAATAATTATGATAGTTTTGTACCATAAAGAGGTTAGGCAGGTTTAATTTTAAAGTAAGAAAACACGTGATTTAGATTAATCCGGCCTTTACAACAAATGTGAAAATGTTGATGAAACACTAGCATAACAGGACGCGTGTTTGTTCCTAAAGATCGAATATGATGATGCATTTTACTTGAATGGCATTTGAATGATCATCGTTGATGATTTATTGTAGTGTTTAATCTTATCCAAAGGCTCATCTAATATGTTGACAGAAATATTTACAAAGTCTTACGTTGTTAAATTATATGCATAATGATCCGTAAGCCTTAGTATGAAGTAATGCTATTGGAAACATCAATATAGTTATTTAGTCATATCGGTGTTAAAATGAGTATATATGTAATGATTTAAAGTAGCTTTCGAACGTGTGTTTGAATTATTTTCTGCATCGTGAACGATAAACTGTAAAGTGTTGTATTTGTAGCAGTTCCTCTATCGTGCAATACTTGTATAATGTTTAATTATCTGTATTTTACATTTTGTGAATTACAAGTTGAATAGTTTTATGCTTACTGACAATATTTCATGTATTGTTTAGCACTATCTGTTTGATACTAGCTATATAGTGTTAGACTAGTTTGATGGTGATATACTAGCTGTATTTCCTTGATCGTGTAATACAAGCTGACTATATTTGCTCTCTGTACACTTATTACCACATTTATGATATTGAATATTTCAGTCAATCGGTTTTTATAGTCTATTTCTTTGTTATTCCATTGTCTCGCATGCGTGCATATATAAATATGTATAAAACTGTAATGTTTACAATACGAAAATATATATTGTACATTGAGCAAACCCAACATTTACATAACTAGTATACAAAAACTAAATACTAAATTCAAACAGTCCTTAAATTGTATGTTGTTAACTTTTGTTAAGAGAAACAAAACATATTTTCTTGTCATGTAAGTCGAATGATTTGTATCCGAAGAAGCATTAGCCTCATAATGTCATAGGGTCTTGTATAATTCCTGGTGACCCAGTATACCGATAAATCATAATTTGCATCAGCTGCTACTAATACAATTATATGACATAACTTACAATAGATTGAATTTATCTCAACAATATTTAAGCTCAAAACCCTTGTAGGAAATTAAATGCAATTAATGCATTCCTTCGTTCCACGAAAAAGGAATAAAACAATATCAAGCATATACTTGGACAACACACGCGAAAGGCTAATACATTTATTATTCACAAAATATAAGTAAGCAAGCCGAAACAAAAGTTATGCTCGCAATTCAAAAATATATGTTATATGTTGCAATGCATTTCCCTCGACCTCTCTGCATTTTTTTCTACAATAATTTGCGAACAATTACTTAAATTAAAGCCGTGATTTAGGTTTATGATATAATTAACATATTCTTAAAATATTCCCTTTTTTGGTAAAACCGTTTACTTACTACAGTATTAAAAATGTGCTTTTTTTAAAACACCATGATATGTAAAATTTATATTATGTTCGTAATGCTCGTAAGCCTCTAGAAATTTGTCGAAAAATGCAAAGATACAGTCTAGTGTTCAAACATTCTAACGTGAAAGTGTTAACAACGCTACAAGAACATAGGACGTAATTGTGTTGACAATTACATTACAAACTTTATTCAAAGTATGCCCGATTACCGCGTCTTTATAGCCCTAAGGAAGAAAATCAATTTGCCTCCTTTTCACTTAATCAAAACTCCTTGTTTTATAGTAACAGATTGATACATTTAAAGAATGGTGTCATTCCGACCTCTAAGACTGGTCTAGAAATTGACGCCATATAGTCCAGGAAGCATACCTTTTGTTAATTGCCTCGCGTATACAATTAATTAACCGATAATATTTGCAATATCAATATTTAGAAATTATCTTTAGAAAATAGCAAATTGATGTAAGAGACGCATTAGGTAAATGTTCGTCGTTAAAACTGATAAAACTTAATTTAAACTATTTAATAGGTTTTATTTTATCCTATTACAGTTCGTATGTGACGTTTTGTCCCCCATTGGTGATGCGAGTATATGCGATCTTGTTTGCTT
This sequence comes from Dreissena polymorpha, assembly GCF_020536995.1. Taxonomy (NCBI): domain Eukaryota; kingdom Metazoa; phylum Mollusca; class Bivalvia; order Myida; family Dreissenidae; genus Dreissena; species Dreissena polymorpha. The sequence continues at coordinate 115,938,858 of NC_068357.1, forward strand.
GTTTGCTATGCAGCGTTGATGAATAAATCAGGTACACTTTCCGATAAGGGTTGTACCAGTCAATAAAAAATATAGGTTTTGTTTTTACAATTGCAAACAATCTTCTTTTAGTCGCAAACTGTTTCATATCCACACTTTAGAAATACTTGTGTTCTGTACATATTCGATTATATAACATATCAATAGAATGTTAAGTTTTTCAACCAAATAAAGATAGTAAACGTGTCGCTTTCGGCTTTGCACTTGGTCGATTCGAAATTCATCGCATTAAATAACATTTGAACCGTTTATATTCGTTTGCGACCAATTGTCCATTATATTATTTAAACATTTCTGGTTTATATCCGTGAAACACTTTAATGTTGTGCGTTTTATGTGAATATGAATAGTAAATTACACATACTTTTACTGAATGTACGAGCACAAGTTAACACCCTACATATGCATATATATATATATATAATATATATATATATATAATATATATATAATATATATATATATATATATATATATATATGCATATGTACGGTGTTAAATTGTGCTCGTACATTCAGTGAAAGTATGTGTTCGTTCGAATTGATGATTCGTTATGGTAAATATGGCTACAGCATATTCCATTTTTTCCATGTACGTGCTCCTTTTAACCTAATTAATTAAACAAACACAAGTTATGGTATTATGGCGACTAAATTATTAATTAAATACAGTGTCCATAGTACAAGTGCCCAGGTATCGAGTAAGTGAACAGCATATGATCAAACTTTGAAACAAGCATTAGTTTGCGAATGCTTGGTATTTATTTGAAATGGAATGAGTTCAAAGCTTCCTGCAGGGCAGATCATAACGGAAAATTAAATAAATAATAAAAACGTTCCTGATTAATGGGTTTAATAAAAGTACAAAGTTTCTCTCCGATTCATATTTAAAAACAAATATGTGGGTGATAGGATACATTGCCAAAATGCTCTTTTATAGTAGATGCCGTTCCAATTAACTCCCTAGTCATCATTTATAATTAAGATGGCAGAGGTATGTTCTAATTAAGTGGAAATGGTTAATGACATCACTATCTTTACGGTTCCGTACGGACTAAAACACTGATATGCAGACGTCAACAGTGCATATAAGCGTGTTATTTCCCCAGGGTTATCCAAGAAGAAAAGACATGCCATTATGGCGCCAATTTGACGGTTTGGCGCGTATTCGTTTCATTCAGCGTTATATGCTTTCAACAATGCGTCGAATTTCTTTGCATTTATAGCGAAATATTACTACCAATCGATTGTGTCAATAGACGTTGATATCTTATTCTTAGTAAATCTCGGCAGGTTTCCATACATTAAGAACAAATATTATACGTTACATCTTTATGCTTCTTCGTCGTATCTGTTTACGTTATTACTGTTATTAAACTAGGATTGAAGCGAAACAAATGTGTAGTGTTCACTTGCTGCAAGCTTAATTGTATGTTAGAGCCACCTGAGCTTTTAGTGTTTTGTATCCT
>NC_068357.1:115945364-116097864 GCF_020536995.1 Dreissena polymorpha
TTTTTCTGAAAGACACGCTTGATTGACAAATGGTTACAATATGGTAAATTTTGGCTAATGCTTCTGATCACGAATTATTCTGTTTATTAATAATTATTGTTTTTGTTCATTTTAATTAAATATAAGAAGTATTATAATTAGCCAGTTATGTATTGTTTTTTATTGATATTTACATTAAAATAAAATTTTATTCTTCACGGAATGACCAATATATGTAACTGTTGTTTTTTCTCACTTTTTATCGATTAGCTCAGAGCACTGACACCTACGAAAAGGGCGCAGCTGATTTCGAGAATTATTTTTACTGTGCCCGTGACGTCATTTTTCATTGTCAAAACGAAAGTGCAGCTTCTTTGTGTACTAAACCTATTTTTTGTTCGTTCGAAAAATTGTTCGTAATTTGTATCGATGTGGCAGGAGTTCTGAAACTGAATTTTTATTTTTCAACTTGAAAAACAGCACTCGCCCGGTCGGTCGAGTATTTAACAAACTTTACTCGCCCGACCGTCGAGTGGATTCTTCAATGCCTGATTGACATTCAATATTTCTTTTTGGCTTTAAGAGAAGACAAGTTTCAAATCGGTGTCATGTATATGTCGACGATCCGTGTATTACAAGCAGACCAAAGTCTTATTTACCCCAAAAGTATAGTGTTTAAACTATTGCGCATTTGGATAAAACATGATTTCACAAACATCTATACTGTGTAATGTTAATGTGAAATATCTTACGAAATATATTCACAGGTTCAAGTGATATTATCCATTAACCAATAAGTAGCTCAGGTACGTATGATGACACACTATGTGTCATGAATTCTAAAAGTCATTGACCAGGTAAGATAGCGGAGTAGAGTCATATGGAAACCCAGAAGCATGTCGCGATCTTCTGAATGTTCTTTCTTAATGGAATTGATATAGAAACTCCATGAATAAAGATTGAAAACACCGCATGATACATCAAACGTATTTCAAACAAGGGTTAACGCATATGAACGGTAAATGCAAGGCATTGGCATGGTCATTCCGGGTGAAGGCCATGAAAAAGTAATACGAAAATAAAGAACGATAATACAATTTGGAGTCATATCAATCAATATTCCCACTGGCTGGTTAGCATTCAGTAACAAAATCAATTCGTTTATGTGTATAATATATATATATATATATACAATTGTTTCTTTTAGAGTCCTTTTTGGTTTCGTTGTTCCTGAGTATTGGTCTCGGTTTGAACGCCAAACACAGCTTGCATATACATGTATGGGGTATCAGATATAAACAACGTTTATGAAAATATAAGTTATCAAGAAGTGTTAGTTCTAAAAATGTATGCTAAGCTCAAGTTAACTTTTTAGTTATATTATGTATTTATTATTTACTTATACCATATAATGGTATTATTAATTATTGCAATTACATAGATGTCATTCTGTCTGTGAATAAAGTAATGCAATAAACGTGCCCATGCAATGCATATTGCTAATTTTGTTTTGTCTAGTTTCAGGTCACCAGATGTGTCTACTTTGTCGCACAGAACTCGGTCTTTGTAAGTGCTTATCTATTATCTCTTATATCTTGATGTCGTAATGATGTTTCTTAGGATGTCTGCACTGTTGTAAAAACTAATTGCATTTTGATCTAAAACAACCCTGCTGTGTGGCTTCTATTTCGAGAATAGAAGTCCCTAAAAGAAATGTATTTTGACCAAAAATACACTCTTTTTTAATGTTTAACAATCCTTAATTGGTATAATACACAGCATTTGTATTTGTAATGATATATCAATATAAAGAATTCAATTTTATTGTAATACATTAAAATCGTCATTATCGTAATGAAACCATGTATATATTATACAGGAGACGCTGCTGGTTTTTCTACAGACAAAGCAGGAAATCAAGTGATGTTTATCTAAAACTTTTTTGCATGACATAATGTTTTGCAAACAGTTCTGAACTGTTACTCAAACATCTGTTAAACAATGCCCAAACACGATCTAACAATAAACGTTGTAAACTTCAACTTCTTGTACAAACAACGAAACAATAACAAATATGTTATGATACAACATACACCACTTAAAGAAAACGAAATAGTGATTAAACGATATGTAACAGCTGTACTAGTAAGCATGGAACACTCCCTATAGTATTGATAGAAATGTCCTCCACTCAGTTCTATACTTTTTATCAATAAATCCGACATCCTTACCTTAATGGTCATGAATGAAATCGAAGTTATATGATACCGATAAATAAATGCATTGTTTTGCTATCAGTTTGACCTTTGCATGGACAGGTGTTTAGTATATGTACTATATTTTATAGTACACATTCCAAATAATCTATTCATCGGCCAAACACCTCCAATCCTTATATCATAATTATCATATTAACTTTGCATATCGTACACAACACCTTTATATGAATCGGATAAGCAGTTGTGTTATTGTATTATGTCTTATATTTCAGTGTGTACCACGAAGTCAGCCGTTACATTGCATGAATAAAAAGATAAATAAAATGTATGTGATAGTGGTGGATCACTTAATATTAGTATCACATACATACAAATCAATATGAGGAGTATATGCTTTCTTTTGAACGAATTTCACATTGAAGTAAACACAGACACACACATAAACGAGTGTTTAAGCAAAGAAAGCTTAATACAAATGTGATAGATAAAAGCTAAATAAGTTATCATTCATTTAAAAGATGCATCACATGTATAGTGATTTTCACACATAGAATTCGATAGAATTCGCGCTTAAGAAAACACTATTTCCATGTGTACATATAATAAGTGCTATTTAAAGTTTATCTTACAAACATGTTTTCCGACCCTTTGAATATTGAGTTTCTAATTTCATTTGGACGATTTGTTCGCGGCTTTCAAACTGTCCAGCTGCAAGAAAAGACGGATCGCTTTGATTTCCCAGTAGATGCTTACAGTTCAAAAGTTTTTTGAACGCACTTCTGAAATCCCTGTTAAAATAGGCGTAAATGATAGGGTTAAGGCAAGAATTGAAATATCCTAGCCAAAAAAGAGTTGGCACAAGAAACACGGGAAAAGGACATTTATCACCACAAAGTGTAGTAATCAGATACCAAGAGAAAAATGGGAGAAAACAAAACACAAAGGCGCCCATGATAACTCCCAGCGTTTTTGCAGCTTTGTGCTCCCTTCTCATTCGTTTTCGCTCATTTCGTTGCTCCGGTATGTCGTCCTGTAACGCATCTATTTCACTTGAACGATAGGTTGCCTTTATTTGGTACCCTGAGTTTTTAATTTGTGTCTCCTGACGACGAGCCTCAATAAATATCTTCAAATACACAAACACCATTATTGTACACGGAATCCAGAAAGAGATACTTGACGACACTATGGCGTATACTTTATTTACCGCGAACTGGCAATCATTTGGTTTCCGATCCATTTCCTGCAACGTGTCTAGCGTGGTATACCAATGCAATTGAATGGGGATGTATGAAATTAGAATTGATGATATCCATGTGATTCCAAGCATTATAAATACTCGGAATTTCGTCATTTCAGACTCATATTTAAATGGGTGCATTATAGCTATATAGCGGTCCATACTAATGCAACATAGATGCAAGATAGACGCTGTGCTGAATAAGACATCGTTGGAGTTGTATACATCGCACATCAATCTTCCAAATTGCCATTTTCCAGTTATCTCGATGCTGGCATTAAACGGCATCACAAGGACGGCGACAAGCAAGTCCGCAAACGCCAGAGAGACGATGAAGTAATTTGTGATGGCTCGTAAGCGCTCAAATTTCATTACTGCAATAACAACGAGGATGTTTCCGAACACGGCTCCGGCCATAATTGTGAACATAAGGATCGTTTTAAAGACGGTAACCGTCATTTCGCCCGTACTAATGAGCTCTTCGGTGTTGCTGCTGTCATTGATAGCCGTGTGGTTAACAAGCGTCTCTTCATCTTTCGACAAATCCATGCACATGTCTTTTTGCTTCACTACTTATGACTGTAAACGCCGTTAGCCTTATTATGTCGCTTTATTTAAAAGTTTGGCAAAATGACTTCATCGGTTAAAATTTGATAATTACATGTATCGATTCTGTGCGTTTGTTGTTCTACATGAAGGGCATAATAGCTCGTGTCTGATATTTAGACAATTAGATCTGTTAGCTAGTCAGTTATTTTTGTCTCGTAAGAACTAATATAACAAAAGCAATGTCAGTCGCACTTGTATTCCAAGTCCTCGTTCTACTTGCCTCACCACCAGATTCCGATTTGTTTCATTCACGCAATCCAGTTATGTTGAAATAGGTGTACATTTTGATGGTCTTTGCAAATGACTTGACATCCAGTAAGATCTCTGAAACAAGCGAGGAGTAAAACATTTTCATGACTACATGTCTATCTGAAAACAAAAAAGAAACACCATGCTTTAAAATAACACTTAATTATTACTAGTTGTAAGCTAGAACATATTTATTTGACAAAAGTATGCATGCAACGTCACAAAAAATGTTTCTTACTGATACTTAACTGTTAACGTTTCATTATTAACCCATTTATGCCTAATTGACTCTCCCATCCTTCTAAATTGGATCAATTTATTTCCAAAGTTAAGGATGTCTTGTTTATTTATTTCTATTTTTAGAATATTACTTACAGAAATTCGTTTAATCAAACAGAGCAGACCCAGAGGAGACGCCGCATCATGCGGCGTCTCATCTGTGTCTACGCTGTTTGCCAAGGCCTTTTTTCTAGACACTAGGTATAAATGGGTTAAGAACAGGTGTTGTAAGTCATGGCATGGATACGAATTTCACTATCAACATTTAATTAGTTGATATAGTAGTGCAATGAGGTATTGAATGAATGCATGTTAATATACAATTTACTGAAACTAAAAGTAGGTACAATTTTTTTAATATTCATGCGTAGGCATGTAAACACTAATATATATTTGCGATTCTTTGCGAAATGTTACTTAATTATCCTTCAGCATTGATGAAAGCATAAATAAGAAATGTCAAGCAGTACCATAACACATTTAACTATATTAGACCAATACTAAAAACTGTACACCGAGTGCCAAAATATTTCCATTTCGTCTCTATATAATATAGAGCAAAACTAAAAAATATTGATTGCTGATTTTCAATTATAATCTAATTATATTCAAAGCATCTGCTATAATTATGGGCTCAAGTTTTATATCGCATCAGTCACAAGCTTCTCATGCACATAATTATGTGTCCGTGGCAACTAAGCTGGTTGTAAGACTGAAGTCTAAGGCGTTTCCGTATTTAACAATTCATGCAATAAAGAAATCGGAGATTCTATTACACTCGTATACGTATTTTCTTACTAAAAGGATTGAATATTCGTATGTCAATAAAAAGACCTCAAGGAGGACAGTCTAAGCTTGATTTGTCTTGTTCTGTTTAGTGTTTAAACTAGAGGTAACCATTCAGATCCATGGGGTCATTTTAAGGTGGGAGTAAACATTTGAGCCTTGTTCTGAGAAAACTGGGCTTAATGCATGTGCGTAAAGTGTCGTCCCAGATTACCCTGTGATGTCCGCACAGGCTAATATCGGACGACACTTTCCGCCTAAACTTGATTTTCGGTAAGGAGAGACTTCCTTGAAAATACCATAAAGCGGAAAGTGTCGTCCCTGATTAGCCTGTGCGGACTTCACATGCTAATATGGGACGACACTTTACGCACATGCATTAAGCCCAGTTTTCTCAGAACACGACTCTGAATGAAATCTCTCACGGTAATGATTTAAAACATGCTTACCAAAAAACTTTAAACAAAATACTCGTGCTAAAATGAAATGATCTTTTTTTATAATACTCAATAATTACGGGATAAATCGAAACGGTATACACCAATACTTAATTAAATCTGGATATAAATCTGGATATAAGCAGATTCCTGTACATATGGCTGAAATGTACAATATTCTGTCATGGATTATGTTTCATAGACGTTTCAAGCTCTATACTAAAGTGTAATTAATAAATTATGTTGATAGTACACACTTTTTTCCATACACTACTTAGTTGTTTTTTTATACTTCCAAAGTTATTAAATTCCTACTGTAAATATATATACTCAGTACAATTTATTACGCACTTTGTCAACTGTCGGTTAGGGTATGTATTTATATATAACGTTAAATATTTAATACGACAATTGCTCAGGGTTTTTTATGTTAAAGGTATTTGTCTGGAAATGTAACACGTTGAACTTGAGGCAGTTACGTGCCGGTTTCAACTGTTCTCGTTGGTATAAACACAATGCTACACAGATGAGCTATTTTATAGCTTTATTTCTCTAAAATATCAGATATGTCATTAAAACGTATTCCACTTAAGATGAACGACCTCAGAAATGCTTGAATCTTGTCTGTTAGACTTGATTGATGGCCATGTTCATTCGTATTATTAATGAGCATGTTATAAAAGTTAATTAAACTTAAACTCTTAGTAAATGGCAAAAATAGCAATAGTAAATAAACAAATGTTAATAGAAGTACTTTTCATTGAGCAACGACAACAAGGTTTAATTCAAAAACGAGCAAATATTTGAGGACAATCCCTTATGAACTATGCGTTGATACCAAATAACATGTCGATTAAACAGTTGTTCTCGTGATAAATTACGTATTTTCTAACAACATAAACGAATGTCTTACAATTTGACCACGGTGGAGTGAATTTAGTATTGAGTATCCGCGTGTTGCGTATAAAACAGAAACAAAACAGATCCTATATAATCGTACACTTCTTGTAATAAAAAATAATTGTCCGCAATCATCAATTATTATACTGGTTCGAATTATTAAATGGGTTTATCATGTTCTAATCTCCTTAAGGTTTGTTTATTTTGTTTGTTAAATGACGTTTAATTTAATTTCAATAAAAGGCAAAATATGTCATTGCATTTTGTTTTACATACAATAATTATACTACTACTACTACTACTACTACTACTACTACTACTACTACTACTACTACTACTACTACTACTACTACTACTACTACTACTGCTGCTGCTGCTGCTGCTGCTGCTGCTGCTACTTCTACTACTACTACTACTACTACTTCTACTACTACTACTACTACTACTACTACTACTACTACTACTACTACTTCTACTACTACTACTATTACTACTACTACTACTTCTACTTATAATAATATTAATAAAAGTAATAATAATAATAATAATAATAAATATTATAATAATTATAATAATTATAATAATAATAATTCATATTATTATCCTTGTTATGATCCATATTTATTATTATTATTTATTATTATTATTTATCATGATTATTATTATTATTCTTATTATTTATAGTTTTATAACTTATTATTACCGTTATCTTAAATCCAGTATATTTTTAATATTAACACTTATATCTGAGATGAATTTACGCGCGTACAATTGTTAATATGTGTGTATAACTGTTGTCCGTTATCACACACATGTTTGCAAGTCTATAGTCCATACAGGTTTTGTGCAGTATATTGGGTAATTGGGGAGACGCACTCGAGCGATGACGTGGGAGGTTTTCATATAGTTTGTAGCATATTTTCCGATAGCCTTTGTATCGTTTCTCTGCCCAGGTACGCTCCTATAAAACTTAGTTGAGCAAATAGCTGATTTCATAGTTTTACATATAGTTCATTAATATGTTACTTGCAAGTTTTTCTTTCGGCGTAGCTGTTTAACGTCACTTTTGACCTTAGATGACCTTCATTCATGATAGGTCCGAAATGAATAACCCCGAATTATGCATTGGCTAATAATACAAAAATCACTGTAAAGATTGGTAGTCTGGTTTCCAGACTTAAACATTTGATGCATGTCAAACGTCCTCTAAACATTACATCGAAACGTTTCTCCTTAATTTACGAAGCAGTATAGCATTTATCACATGTCTGTACAATTAAAAGAATCTATTGTTTACATGCCGTAGCGGCCACACTAAACACTACAATAACAGGCTATATTGCACTTTTCCGGTACGCAGTTGTTTACCACTAACGACAAAGCGGGGGTTTGGGGGCGGTAGCCCGCGATACTAAGGAAATATATAGGTGTTGGAAATATATCTGTCTTTGATTTATTATAATCCATATTTGCATTTATTAGTGTAAATATGTTTCTTTGTACTTTGTTTTGTTAATTTTCTATATAAAGTTCTGTTTTTTCTGCAAAAAATTCATATAACTATGATGCTTGCAATATTGAGTCTTTTATGTTTACATTTTACTTACATCTGTACGCATTATAACACATTATCTTTTATTTCATTCCAACATTATGTTCATAATGTATTACTCGTTCAATTATAAAAACCTAGTCATTACAATACTTATTGACAATAAAACATACAATTTCACCTCTTCTTGTTCTTCATTTTTATTTGTTAATACATTAAAATATATTATCTTATGCTCACTCACTACCTTCATTAAAATACATGGTCGCTTCATTCCATCTCCTTTCACTGGTCGCAAACATTACAACATCAACGCCGTATATTTTTTTAAAGATATTTCTTGTTTCCATTAAAATACCAAACCCCATTAAATAGGCCCATGCACATTTTTGTGAAATTGTATACTGTTTAATAATATATGGCGAGACAATACCAGGTATAATTACACACGAACTAAAAACGGCATTCGTTTATAAAGGTTACAAACCAGAAAAAAATCAATGCTCATATACAATTCAAATTACTGTTTCATTATTTTGCATCAAACCACGGACTCTAGATCAATATACGCTCCGTGATCAAACATACACAGCTTCTGTGTTATAATGTAGTTACACAAATAATCAGACTCCAGAAATATCAGGAGAAATTCAGTGCTAGTCAAGAAACCTTAACCAACAATACACTCTGTTAACATGTATTCGGATATATATATATATATATATATATATATATATATATTTGTTCGGATGCTCTTAACAAAATCAAGGACAATAGGGAAAGTTTAGAATGTGTCAAACAAAATATTGCGTGAAAGCATGCATACAGTTTAGAAAAAAAGCTTACCATTGATCGTTAGAAGTTGTTATTTGGAATGCTGTATTATTATTTGAAGCGCGTGTTCAACTGTGCATGTGTATTTGTCTTAACCAGTACCAGTTAAATGAGTCGTGTTCTGAGAAAACTGGGCATAATGCATGTGCGTAAAGTGGCATCGCAGATTAGCCTGTGCAGTCCACACATGCTAATCGCGGACGACACTTTCCGCCTAAATAGGATTTTTGCTAAGAAGAGACTTCATTTAAACGAAAAATGTCAGAAACGCGGAAATTGTGGCCCTGATTGTGAGGACTTCACAGGCTAATCTGGGACGACACTTTACGCACACGCATTATGCCGAATTTTCCCAGAACACGACTCAATTGTCCAACTGGATCAACTGTTGCGGATCACATATGTTTACATTCTTATATTTTCTTACATCAGCAAGAGTATTTACGTCGCTGAAATAATAATCTGTTTGCACAAACAAATACAAATATCTCGAAAAACACTACGCCATTGAATTATACAGAAATAATCATTGACTACGTCAATGCAGAGCAATTGTGTAAATGAACTGGTCTTAGTCATAAAACAAAATAATTGATTTGGTCGCATACCAAATTGCTTAGACATGATAACAAAAGTATAGCGGTTATAATATTAGTTCAATTAAATAACCGCTGATGAATTATTGTAACAACAAAACGTGTCATAAAAATGCGCAGTCGGTATAATATTTGTGATTCATTTAAATAATATTTGTAAAATGATGTACTTCATGGCAAAGGAATCGCTTTTATTTGTAAATAACCTTAATTTAGCATATTGACATGTAACAATAAAATATCTCTTCACATAGGAAAATTTTCGGAGACACTCCATTCATACTAATTCCAGAATTATTCTAGACACGGAAGACACAAAATACCGAGTAAGACACTCAGCGAGACGCTATTGGTGTGTACTTATGCAAAACGGAGATGTATAAAAACAACCTGTTGTACATGTCTCTGCTAAAATTAATGAGATTTTTTTATTTACAAAAAGTCTAAATTTCGATGTATATCTGTATTATATGATAAATTACCAGTAACTATCATTGTTTAAATATTTGTTGCATAATCTTAATCCCATTTGTAAGATATATTTCGTTGTTTTTCATAGTTTATGTGTTACCCTCATACCAAAATATTTGTAACGTGCGTATATTTTTATAATAAATTTCTGTATTATACTCGCTTAATATCGCTTTATTTCAATACATTCTTTATTCAAATTTGCATAATTGATACAAGATGTTTATTTGAGCTCTAAAGAATGCTCACGTCCGTCTTCGCGCACACAAAAACCACGATATGGTTCTTTTGAATTTTGTTCAATAACACAATTTTATACATTTAAGAAGACGTGTGCCACACCGTTTAACATATAACATATCTACCCTATTAACGTCATGTTATTCATTCTTCATTCCTTTCAATTAAATATAATTGCATTCACTTATAGCATATTATAGTTATTGTTTATTTATTTAACTAATTCCATGATCGTAAGATGTACTTTATACGCATAGACAACCATCAGAGCTATTAAGATACACGAAGTTGCAAAAACGTCCATTGAAAATAAACCTTTGTAACAACGCCATACACGTCGCAACACTGATGGATACGTGTAGTTCAATATAACATACGAGTTCGCACTTTTCAGTCATGTCAATTTAGACTGGCACTATAACCGATATGGTATCGATACAGACGTCATGATATTTATATCTGTCCAAAACGTGTAATGATATACCGGTAATGATTCAATTTTGTATTGTGAATCGTCATTTTTGTTAATTACAAAACTCAACGGCGGATATGTAAACATACACGTATATCAAAATACACAAACTAAATTGGTTTAATATAAAAATTGTTTCACAGTATAAAGATGTTTAATAGAATGTTCCATGCATACTTTACTAGATTACAGCAAACTTATACATAGTTCGTCACGTGCCTTTTAGGGTAAGTTTGCATACAATTGAAGACTTAGCCTATAGTAAATGAATCCTTTTAATGTTCTTTTACGAAAAAAATATTAAGTTCATTGTCAGGACGTTGGACGTGTACCTTTAATGCTCATGGCGTTTAAAATGATGATAACATATGATATACAACCAAGCGCGGGATCGTATAACCTCACAAGTGAGTACGGGTTATTCTTTCCTACACATATAGGTAATATTCTGCAGATATTTCTAGTTAGAAGGCTATTCAGAGTATGAATCTATGACAATTTTGTAAGATAAATCATCATGTTTAGATTGTAACTGATTATAATTATTGTATGTGTTTGAAACGATTTGCTATCCATGTTAATTACATTTAAAAAGACGAGTTTAGTCCGATGGTCACCACATCACAATTCGTTTCCGAAAGTGTTATCCAATAGACTGTCGGTCATCTGAGAACCAGAATGTACTTTGTATTGCACTACGGTCGTTCAGTTATAGTATTTGTTCGCTAAACAGTGCATTTAAAATCTATCTGCACTAATAACACATCGTATGTGTTATATCATTAACGTTTAATGAATGGTTCACATAAAGTTACGAAATTGTTCGTTAATGTTTATGTATAATAATGGTGACGGCATTTTATCAATATACATATCTGCACGTCTGGTTTTTCTCCATTCATACATCTTCATATAATTTTGAAGTTCAACGATTATGAAATGCTAATGTTTCAACGAGGAAAAGGCACGGGTTTCTCGTTTTGGGGTTCACTCGCGTTTCAGATTTATTGATTCGCCATACTAAAAAAATAGGTGTGTATGTGACGGGCGTAAGTTATGGAGAATAACATTAAAACCGATCTTCTAACCCTTAATGAACATGTGTATCAAAATAAGCGTTTACATTATTTTAAGTGTAATGTTGCTATTATAAAATTCCATAGTACATTTTCATTCCAGTTTTACAGATGACATTTTGTACTGTAAAGGAAAATGGATGAAGTATGAAGCCGCAAAATGTTTTGATTATTGTGCTCAGTCCTTTAATTTATATTATGCTTCAATGTGATTGTTTAATCTAAGCTATATTTATCATTCATAAGACTCTCACGTCCGTGGGAGAATTATTCGTGTTATCTTCTTTAATTTAACTTTAAAAATAATTAAATGCCCGAAAAAATGTAAGTGTTTAAGTTTTTTATAATTTGAGTCGTGTTCTTAGAAAACTTGGCATAATGCACATGCGTAAAGTATCGTTCCAGATAAGCCTGTGCAGTCCGCACAGGCTAATCAGAGACGACATTTTCCGCCTAAATTGGATTTTTGCTAAGAAGAGACTTCATTTAAACGAAAAATGTCATAAAAGCGGAAAATGTCGTCCCTGATTAGCCTGTGTTGGCTAATCTGTGACGATACTTTACGCACATGTCGCAAAAGTGTAGTGGATATGGTGTTCGCCTAGCGATCTGGAGGTCATGGATTCTATTCCCACTGTGAAAGCGTTCTTAAGATTTCCCCGATAGACACCAAGTACTGGTTCTAGTCCCAAGAAACGGACTCGAGAGCGTTTCAAATAAGCCTTAGGCTTTCTATGCATTCGAGCTCAAATGGTTTAAACTAAACACCAGTCTTGAGCCATCGGTCATCATACGTCACCCTGTGATTAAAAGAAAATTGAAGAAACAAACAATTAACACTAGGGTTGCGTATCCCGCTCGCGAATAAACCTAAATCGGTCATTACAACCGATCACTGTTTGGGGTGTACGTGAAGTCATGTGCCCTTTTATTTAACGGTTATGGGTAAATGTAAATACAGCAGCTGCTTTTAAGGGGCCTTTTCACATATGTTGGCATGTATTGAAGTTTGTCATTCAATGCTTTATAAACAGTGTATCTAACAAGCTCTGGACCAGTAAAAAACAATAATAAAATAAAAGATAGAAAAAAGGTAACCCTCAACTGGGCTCGAACCACTGACCCCTGGAGTAAAAGTATATCGCTTAGACCAATCGGCCATCCGTGCTCATGCAATAAGGGACGATTTTTATACTTCATATAAGCAATCCTCGTAGTATCACAAAATATAACAACAACAACAACAGAACACTCCAAATTATTCAATCGTTTTGCGTTGCAACGCTTTATAATTTTTATGTCGTTCAATCGTAAAAAGATAAATAATTACAATACATATTGCAGAGCATGATAAATGTTCAGTAAAACTGTTTCCTCACAAATATCATAACGACGAGGAAAATTAGCGAATCTGAAATTATTATACATTTTTTTCAATTTACCAAAACGTAAAAAGGCACCTTTAAACAAGACAAATACTTACTTTTCGCGAATAGGCGTGGTGGATTGGCGCTTTGTGCGTTCTGTGTAGGCTTTGGAAACTGGCGGGTAGCGGGCGTATTGTTCGGCCCTTGACGTCCTTGGGCTTGTCTTAAACAGGTGTAGTTAAATTGCGCACTTGTATTGTTTCGATTTAAGGCTTACCGTCGGATGTGTATTAATAATAGTTCACTATTCGCATACCAATGTTGTGCATGTTTGATGATACGTAATTGAATTAGTATAGTTTCAGTTCATAAGACATATGAGACGGATGATCGCAACGTTTACGGGTGTCTCGAGACTTTTCAACTTAGGGGTGCCACTTAGGTCGATCAATGTTGCACATTGAACACATGCGGTGCTCAGAAGAATTGTTGTGCATGTATGCGTACAAAGCCCTCTAAAATTCAAATATGAACTCCTGGTGTGTACGTGTGTTATTACTCATAAGTACAGAAAAGTGTAACGAAAATAATAATTATTATTTAATTGATGTTGATGAAGATGATGGAATGTGGTTGATGATGATGAGGATTAGAAAGTATATCGACAATGTAAAATAATAAATTTGATCATTACTATGAGTAAATGTCGTAAATGTTTTGTTGTTTTGGCTGTGCGTATAATTGGGCAGGGGCGGGAATAACCGTTGAAGCGTTTGCTATGTTGTTTATTTCATTTTTACATACATTTGCACGAACATTTTTGTATCGGAGAAAGCAAGCATAATCCCTTTCCCTCGAGGATTGAAAACTGATGAAAGGTAATAGATAAGTTCGTCTAAACACATTGTTTAAATATTGTAAGAAACGCTCATGCTGTTATCAGTTTAGTGTGGCGCAAATGGTGTGATTCCGAAAGTGATGTGTGATTCCGAAATGGTGTGATTCCGAAAGTGATGTGTGATTCCGAAAGTGATGTGTGATTCCGAAATGGTGTGATTCCGAAAGTGATGTGTGATTCCGAAAGTGATGTGTGATTCCGAAATGGTGTGATTCCGAAAGTGATGTGTGATTCCGAAAGTGATGTGTGATTCCGAAATGGTGTGATTCCGAAAGTGATGTGTGATTCCGAAAGTGATGTGTGATTCCGAAAGTGATATTAATCTGCTACCTATATGATGGCGCAAATGGTGTGATTCCGAAAGTGATATTAATCTGCTACCTATATGAATAATTTGCCGATATTGAAGTTTGATTAAACCAATATTAACAATAAAATACAGCATTCCAACAACTACACTCCTTTACACAATACTGTGTATAATTAAGTTATGCTACGTGACTTCTTTCGAATAGTAGGCACTTCTTTAAACCAGAGCGCATTTCATAAAATAAAGGAAACATATTCATAGAAATATGAGGGGAATGACAATAAGGCTTGCGTGGATAAAACGCATTATGTCATATTAGTTTCGATAATGGAAAGATTGATTTCAGACTAGTCTATCTAAGTGATTATTTGCAAGCACGCACCAAGTCTAGTACACATCATTTGTTCCACTCACAGCACTTCGTTGACGCAATCAACTCCCTAATGCAAAACTTGTGTATCCTCAGTATGTTTTTGTGTTGCAAATAGCTATGGATTTCAATATCGACGTGTTACCGATCAAGCAATCAAAGTATATCGACAATTAAGACGAAAGTTCTTCTTGTAAAACGTGAACCACAAAACAACAGTAACACCGTCTGCTGGTATTCACTGGAAGGGGAACATGGTTGTTTCATTACATGTTATGAGTCTAGACCTTCGACTTGGTACTGAAAGCTTTAATGGTCAATTAAAATTAACGGCACCTTCAATTTAGTCGGTAATATACGCACGATTTCAAAAACATGATAAACACATATTTATAAAACTCATTTTATTTTAAAAGACACTATCTCTATATTCTATCTCTAAACAAATAAACGTTGAGGCTATAGTTTTGCATTAACGTACCAGGCATACATTGTTTCACAAGTGAACAGCAGTAAGCCTAATTAATCGTTAAAGTCGTGATTAACTGGGTCTTTATATAGAAAAGTGTTATCATCAATCCATTAAGAACTTAGATCGACAGTAAATCAGGATTTTCATTTAAAATGTTGATATTGGAATAATCTTTATTGGGTACTTGTTTTATCTAATTTATTTCAATCAGCAGATTAAGGACTTAAAGGTATAATAGTTTTATGTATAATATGCTTTTATGGTTTTGAAAGGTAGCGATTTCTTTTCTTAAAAAGGTTTAAGCTGGATTAAAACGCCATGACGCCTTTTATGTTGGTATGGTAGAATACATATATAAATCAAGTGCGCTATTGTTCCATATATTAACGTCGACGATAATAACGTCACCGCTATATAATTTGTATGATAAGTAAACGGAAAATAATTGGTAACAGACGCGAATCTACAGCGTATTTTGTCAATCTTTTGAAATAATTTTACATAATACGGCAGCGGTCCGTCTCATCTAAAATATTACATCGCTTGTTAATATGATATGTCAAAGATTTGCGACTGCATATTATTGATAAGGGAAGATGCGATTGAACAAATGCAATACAGCTATCTATTATTGTATTAGGATATCGGACTCAATGAGATGTCTTTTGTGATGGATTAATCATTAAAAAGCTAATTTCAAAATACATTTCAATTATGCAACGAATAAATCCCGTGATTTAGTGTGACGGATTTCTCATTAGATGTCAATCATTCTATAAATTACACAATTTCTTATTCTCAAAAGGCGTAAAAACTGTCCTGAAATCAATTAGGGTTTAAAGCGCGCATCATTGTGCTTCAAACAAGCTATTCAACCCATATATGCCTTGTGGACTCTCCCATCCTTCTAAATTGGATCAATTTATTTCCAAAGGGATGCCTAGTATATTTATTTCTATATTTAGAATATTTCTTACAGAAATTCCTTTAAGCAAACAGCGTAGACCCTGATGATGATAATGCGGCGTCTCATCTGGGTCTACGCTGTTTGCCAAGATCTTTTGTTCTAGACGCTAGGCATAAATGGGTTTAAGTTGATTAAATTCAGTGTTGAAAATAAAATGTGCATTCATAGTTTCATGGCATTGTGTCTTTATCTATCTCGAGTTTGTTTTTTTTCTTCGGCCTGGTATCATTTTATAATCTGTCGAAATTATAATGTTACCATTTATACTAAAGCTTTCGTTTTCTCTGAATTTAACAACAGGGTATACACTTAGATGTATATCGGGTTTATGGAACAAATGGCGCAAGTGGTATCTCTTTTATAAATAGGCTTGTATGCATAATTATGCTACTTAATACATTAAAGAATCAAGTCTTGTTATAGTTTTTTAAGTTGTTTAATAAATGAAATTTGAACAAGATCTTTATACGATATTTCGGTAAATGTTTTGATTTAATGCAATGTCAGAAAGCAAAGACATACATATGATCAATAAAATCATAAGACTTTGCAAGGGTTAATCGTCTAATAATGTATAACCATTGGATAGTTTGTAATCGAAGTACTAAAACCGAATCGAACATTAAAGTGATGTTCTGGATGTAAAACTTTAATTTGTGATGAAACTCGATTTATAAATTGCAATTATTTATTAACTTTTCATGACTGAATATATCATAAGTTTTTATAACTATCACTGTCAGAATAATTACAGAATATTACGAAAGTAATGGTTAAATGTTTAAAATGTGTGTATAGTTGTTTCACATGTTGCACCATTACTACAATATGGGAAATACAAGATTATCATATCGACATAATATACTTATTATCTCCTAATTAAAAACATCAATATTTTGCATTATGGAATTTACCAATTTTATAGGTGTATACTACAAAAATGTACTATGTAAATATTCGTTTTTATCCCATCATCAGACGTGCATTGTCGAAATAAACCACTGTGGAATAAATTTATCTTTATTTCAGCAGTGCTGAAATATAGCTGTCACGCGCGGCGAAGAATGTTCATATTACTCGGAATCAACTATAAAGCAATCATTTTTAGTAAAATCGAATCAGATTTAACAAAACAAACAATTTGATACCAAGATTTAATATAGTTTTTACACATAATGCAACTCAAAAAGCAAATAAACATTATTTACAAATATTAAGTGCGCGTACTCGTGACGCCATTATTAATACGTCATACGACACAATGCATGTTGTTTCACGCTAAAGATGCAGTTGTTTAGTGTCTTTTTTTTCATTATTTCTTAAAAATCGGGGACGTAGAGGTATGATAAACGAAAAACAGGTTGGTTACTGATCTTTTTGTAATGTATTAGGCTCGACACGATTAAAATAATGAAACAATGTTTGCTTAAAATATCTTTGGGATTTTCCGTCTAGTTCGATTTTCCTATTCTATTTTTAAAGAAATAATTTACGACTAAGAAAATTGATGGGATAAATTGAATACTAGGTCGGTGCCGAATAAAGCAAAGTTTATCTTGCTCGGCACGAAAATCTGAACCACTCGCCAAGGCTCGTGGTTCAGATTTTCTAAGCCTCGCAAAATAAACTTTGCTTTATTCGGCACCGACCTAGTATTCTCTATATCCATCGTTAAAATATTTATGAAAAACCTTCGAATTTAACTAAGATATACATAAACGATTACATACAGACAAGAACCGGTACGATAACACTGTCATGTCAATCAGATCTAAGATTCAACTATTGTATGTACAAAATAATAAAGCCTTGTAATTAAATGTAATGTACAGAGTTAACATGATAGTCTTTATCATACTGGCGATATTAGCGTTCGGTCTCTTTCGATAGTTTACACACGCTTTTCAACTGGGTGTTAGCTTAATTAGTTATTTTGCGACAAGCACACGTTTAACCCATATCTTTTCTACAAAACCACCAGCGATCGTCTGACCATGACATGATTACTTATCTCTGGTGCCTATCTTGACAATATCAGTAGTGAACATTTGCTTACATTTACACACGTGATCACCTTTGACGGAGAGGAGGTCAAAAAGCGAAAGCGTAGAGAAACGACTTGAAGCTTTATATTTGGAAGCGCGACGTATATATCACTTTAATACAAAAACATGTCATACCGATTCCGGTCCGGAAGAATGACAAATGGACGCCTGAATGTCGCAATGAAGTACAGCGTCATTCAGCTTGACAAATGAACACCTGAATGTCGCAATGTTGGTTGCGGTGTGTTTTTGTACTGCAAGTTTCTATGACAGGATAACTATTTTATAAATGTGAACTGGTTTGAAAGCAATAAATTCATAACAATCTGAATAAAGATTATATATCTTCGTATTGGTGCATGTATTATATTTGTTTTATGAAACTTTTGTAAGAATGTCATCACAGCGAAAAGCTAAATATCATATGATACTTGTTATTTTTTAAATGTGTATTATATATTCATTGAACCGGCTACAGGAAAGTCATCTTAATCCGTCGCCTACGTGTTGACTATTTTAATTATGATTTTATTGTAAATCGCATGCTTACACACTTACCATAAGATGTATATGTTTTTAACATATTTCCACAAAACAGTAGTTTTATAATTATTATATGATATAGAAATTATCATCACGGTCTCGTGACACAAATATTAATAAAACTCGTGTACATGGGATTGCTTGTGTGTATATGCGTAGTATTTATACTTTTTGAAGGTGACATGTAAGAAAAAAAATACTTACTTACGATTACAATTTATGTATTCACATGTGAAACCGGGAAAAATCATGTACATGATTCGGTTTAAAAAAAGGTTACATTTAGCATTGATAATGATATATGCTGCTGAAGAGAACACGGCGCAGCTACTTTTTCACCCATTTATGCCTAGTGGACTCTCCCATCCTTCAAAATTGGATCAATTTATTTCCAAAATTAGGGATGTCAAGTATGTTTATTTCTATATTTAAAATATTTCATAATGACATTCCCTTAAGCAAACAGCGCAGACCCAGATGAGACGCCGCATTATTCAGGACGCTAGGCATGAATGGGTTAAAACGGAACTACAGTAAACAAAAATAGTTAAATGATTACGTCCGAATATGTTCACAACACTCTTGCTACATGCGACATTAGTTGTGTTGCTTATATTATTTGAATGAAGCACACTTCGAATAAAATAAACTGAAAATAAGAAAAGTACAATTTAGCAAGGGAACTTGTTTAAATATTAAACAATTTTAATACATCGAGTCTTCAAACGCTTCAAGCAACTCACTCAGAAACCTGTAAACTTAACTGAACTAAGGACGGCAGCTGCTTATCAAACTATGTATTGGTGAACCTAAATGACACGAATTTATGAGACCACATAGTGACCTTAAACTTGTTTGGAAACAAGTGTTATCGCTCCGCCATGTGTTGACCTAGTCTTACCTGAACGACCCTGTTGTTCTTATAAAAGTACTTGCAATTAAGAAAATTATGAATGAATAGGCATGCAAACCATGATAACGGCTTTTAAACATACACAGTTAAAGCAGTTATCACTGATATTTGTGGGACATCGGAGAGGCTCTATCAGAAACATCGTGTCATGACTACCTAACAACCCCACAGCTTTTCTAGGTACCATGTTCAAACGTGGAGTATAATTCAAGATACACTAAAAAAAGACGTGTTTATTGAAAATGTTCCAGTTTTCGTTTTAGTGTGTGTATGAGATTGACTTTTGTAATTAGCATGCTGTCACTTGAATCAAACATCGGCAGTTCAGAGGATTGTCATAAATATGTTTCCATGCGTTCCAAAAAAGAAAGCGTAATAGTATAGTGTTATCATTCTGATATCATTCTTAGCTTATTGTGCATGCCTGTCTTGCTAAAACAAGAGAATTGATTATTTCTGGGTTTTTTAAAACTCTAATTGTTACACCATTGTTATTTGCATATAATACGTAAGCGATAATAAAAAACTTCAATTGACCGCAGTTATGTAATTTAGTTCATGACTACGTTTTATACAATATTCGTTGACAATCTACAGAAAAAATGTTGTTTTCATGTAAATCAAGATGAGGAAACAATTGTTTTCTTAAAATGTTGACACAGGAAAATAATTGTTCAGAAGAATTATTCACGTTCAAATGGTGAGGTCATAACATTGAATTGCTCTTGTTAACCTATATTTAGTTTGATAGTACAGTTCGTGCCTGACCTTTAATTTATAAGCCGGTTTATTCAAGTGTAATACAAATACTTGCACTGCACTCGCGTGCGGTATAGTTTAACTACGGTGTACTGTGTTTGACTAATATGTTCAATTGCGTACTGATTTAGTGGTTAAACGATTCTTGAAGATTATGATTAATTAAGAAACACGTTGCAATTTGTGTTTTAACCTTGGGCATTAAATGACGAAAGCTGCATGAAATGTTAAATACATTCATTGATATCTTGAAATATCTGCATAAACTCTGTTTAAAATTCACCAAGTTTATACTAAATATTAGGGTGTGACCTTGTTCAGAGACTGCCGCAGATTTGGGAACGTTTATTCCATTGTAATGTTTCGAATAATCGAACATACAAAAAACCTTCATCGGCATTTGAACACTCTAAACTTCGTAGCATACTATAACACGTAACTCGTAACAATATTGTGATTAAGGATTTTTAAGTGAACATGGTATTTTAAAATACTTGTGTAATAGAGGAATTTTCGATTACAACGATACAAGTGATATATTATCTTAACTAATTGTATTCACGATTATGCATAAACGAAAAGCCGTTTGATAACAATTTTTGGCATAGAAGGTACGCAGTACGTTTCGTTTTTATCAGCGCCTTTAACTGGGTCACCTACAAGTAGTTCTTGTTTACAGTCAATGTTCGAAGTAGCCCATTTGTATGGTATAAAAGGACATTTAGTGAAAGGTACATGCTTACGATTGTTAAAATATATTACCTGTGTGCTTATTGTATATCTTATGTATAACACATAGAACTGAAAACTTAAGTTTGCGAAATTCATTGTTAGTTATTGTTATATCACCATGTACTCAAGTGTTTGACTATAAAGATATCTAAATATCTCTTGATTGGTTCGATATAATGGCGTGATGCACATGTGTTTAATAGAAAGTAACATAATTTACATAATATTAACATTGAGTTTATTATGTTTTTTGCATATATTACGGTATCCTACATCATAAATAATAACATATCACGATACCTAAAAACAAAGAGTTATTTTTATATGGCAACTTTTAAAAAAAGTATAACAATTTTATATCGGAACATGATGGATTAATTTAAAATAAATTTCATTCATGCAATTCGTTTTATATAATATTATAATTATAACAGACTATAAACATTTGAAACATAGCTCGGTACATTTATAACAATCACGCATGACGTGGTGCTCATTTAAGTACACACTTGCTGATATTATCGGCGGTTTGTTTGTTCATACCGATAACACGATTCAGTTGAAACTAGCCAAGGCCAGGGCCCGTATACAGCAAGAATATGAGATGCGTTTTGAGAAAACGGGGCTTAATGTATTTGCGTAAAGTGTCATTCCAGATTAGCCTGTGAAGTCCGCGCAGGCTTATCAGGGACGACACTTTCCGCTTTTAGAATTTGTGTCGTTTAATGGAATTTTCTTCTAAACGAAAATTCAGTTAAGGCGGAAAGTGTCGTCCCTGATTAGCCTGTGCGGACTGCACAGGCTAATCTGGAACGATACTTTAAGCACATGCATTAAGCCCAGTTTTCTCAGAAATGGACTCATATTAGTACATAACGTCTGTAGCAATACAGAATCCTGAATACATTTTATCCTTTAAGCAGAATACATGAGACAATATATGTGGTATAAAACTAACAAACATTAGCATAACGTTAAATTTTAGATAAGTGTTGGAATACCAACAGTCATAGGTCTTTGTATTCTCGTTATTGTTCCATATTCAAATAGTGTTGTGAGTGCAGGGTATTGCAGGATAATAGAATTACGTTTAGGAAATATAGTGGCCGAGAAGCAATCAGGAGGTGAAGGTATCACCCATCCCAATAGCAGATTTTCTGTTGACAACTTGTAGTGCATGTACTCAGGACACGGACATTGGGAAGCATCATTAAAGGCGTTTGATGAAAGCGAGCATTAATGAATAATTGGAGAGAAAAAAAACACATATTAGTTGATATTAAAATAGTATTAAAGCAATTTTGCTCAAATTGTTCTTCATAATAAGAAGTTTGCCCCTAACGTGGTATCGCACTTCGGCGTTGTTGCATGTGTATCTGCTTTTGTGTTTTGTTTAGAACTGATATACTTTAACAGTAAACTCTATGATAATGTTACAGCGATATGCATAAGATTACCGCACGTTTTACGTCGTGGTAAGTGCTTCATCCCTGCGATAATAACGAATTAAATCAAATGTACATTAACCCTAAGAGTATAATAATCTTCGTGTCTATGCTACCACATGGTTCGTCTTTATCTTTATTCTGACAGCGTATGCGGTTATCATATCAAAGGTATACACAAGGCCTTCGCTTCAAATGATACCGAAGGCAGGCATATTTGTATTACTTAGTTTTGATAAAATGCCGTTAGAGTCTGGCGTTCATATGATGAAGGTATGATGCACACATAAATGCATATTTTTCATGTTGATGCAAATGAAATTCAATTTAAAGATGTGTCAAATAGTACTGTTAAATTATATATAATTTGATAACTCTAATGACAGCTGGGTTCGAGGAACACTCATATGTCATAAGAAATACGTCATTTGTTTATCAATTGTTATTAATCATAATTGATATATCATCAAATTGTGCATATTCAATATTTATATTTGATTATTATTACTTGTATTATTATTATTAGTTTATTATTATTATTATCATTATAATAATAATAATTATTATTATTTTAGCTATTATAGTTCTATTATAGGTTTTATACATTTATATTATTTAACTTATATTATTAAATTCGTTTTACATATTAATTGTATAACTAAGAAATTAATATCAGTTATAACTATAATTTTAATTGATTTTGTTTTTATTCGTGTTGTGGCAGCTTCTTTTATGTTCGTTTCGTTATGTAAAGAAATCAATTCAACCAGCGAAAGTTTCTTACAAACAGTAACAATAGTTTATTTTTATAATACTTAGTATAATAGTTATGGTCAAGTATATTATTAAATGATTGGTCGAATTTCCCAAGGGTTGTGGTCTTGAATTTGTTTTCATGTTCTTGCAGACATCACCGACATGAACTTTCGAGAAATTGAGAACATGGATTCTCCATTTTTTCTGTTCCCGACTTCGTCGCCAACCAATATAGATGACACAATGTACACCAGTGCGGAATACTTAAATGATGCTTCCAGTTGTGAAAACCAAATAGCTGAGAACTACAGTTCTGCAAATATTTGGGAGGGCATGGAACCCTTGTCTGCCTATTTCATGTACAACAATCAAAATGTGCATCACGACGTCGGATACCATAATTCAGCAGAAGATTACACTATAACCTCACTGGATGACGTCACATTATCAAACTATACTACGACATCAGAATACGTTGGTGAAATGTCAGAGTCGTCTGACACGGCTGAAGTGTCGTCTGCTTCATCACCTAGTGCGGAGAGTGAAACAAGTACGTGTGAAGAATCGGTGACAACAAAGTTAAAATCGGTTTTATTATCTCGTCAAAGGATGCACACAAGTTCGTCTGCGTCGTCTCTATCGAGCGCAGAGTCAGCAACACGTTTGTCAGCCTCCAGATACACCGACAATCATATGCATCAATACGACACAAACAGCAGATCTCTGCGTTTTCCACCTTGTTCTGTGTGCGGGGGAAACGCTTCCGGTCTGCATTATGGTGTCAACAGCTGCGAGCCATGTAAAGGGTTTTTCACGCGCTATTTGAGGCGCAAGGAAGACGACTATTATACATGCAGTAAAGACGACAACTGTGTCATAACTAATAAATTGCGCGGAAACTGCTCTGCGTGTAGACTTAAAAAGTGTCTTGCCCTCGGAATGTCCAGAAAGAATTCGCGCCTTGGTCGTTATAGCCTTTCTCGGCGCATGGAAACCATAATGCAAGTTCATAAATTGGAGAACAATGCAGAGCGAGTGTCAGAAATGCAACCTGATCTTGTCTTCCAAACAGCTGCTCCCATGCCTGCTGAAGCCCACCAAACCCTACTTAATAATTCTAGTGACGATCCTATTCAAGAAAAGGGCACTCCGCTAAATGTAACAAACGTGCAAAGTGTTGGAAACTGCAAGCTAAAAGCTCCCTCCGGTTTCTCACAAAAGCTCGTCAAAGTTTTGACTGATTATATGGAACATATTAAACCATATGGGGAAGAATTGGTCACTGAAAAACAAGTTACTCAAAAGTTAATGTCTCATTATGAATCGTATACGTTAAAAATACAAATGTTTGGCAATTTGAAAACAATTCCAAAGGAGGAATACTTCCGATTGCTAAACGGATTTGGTATAGAAATAGATAAGAGGATGACCGTTTTGAAACAAGGGGCGAACGAAATTATGAACGTTATTTCACGCTACTGTGAGTTTGCAAAACATGTGCCGCACTTTAAACAACTATCTATTCGTGACCAAAGCAACCTTTTGAAGGCATCTCGATATGACTTCTTTATGATTTTAATGCACGAGGGTTACCTTAGGGATCAGCAAGTGTTCCTTGCACATAATGGTGTCGCTTTCCACCAGGAGGAGGTCGCAGATAAATTCTTTTCCAGACAGCTAGTCGAAAATGTTTGCGACATGTACTACAGACTACAAAATCTTAAACTTACACGCGAGGAAAAGGCTCTCCTTATTGCTATTTCATTGGTATTCACAGACAGATGCGCCTTAGAAAATCCAAATCTTGTAGACCAAATCCAGGTGTCCTTGACACAGCTTCTGCAGAGGCAATTGGAAAAGACAAATCCCAGTTCTGCGACCAGGAGATTTACGAAGATAATTGACTGCTTGACAATTATGCGCGAAAGTTCGGAGCTTTATTTAATCGAATACAATCAGTTATGCCAGGATGAAAAGGTTATCGGAGAGGTTCCTATAATGACAGAACTATTGTTTGAAGACAAATGAGATTGGTAAAGGATGTTGACTCGCAGTGTAACCGACAGTTGTTTATAAATGCAAGCGTATTTTTGATAATATTATCACCCTGCAATGAATTTATGACGAAAGTCATATGTATTTTGAACGGACGTGAATGTTGTAACATAACGGGAATTCATTTAAACCGTTATCTTAAAAGAGCATCATGACATTTAATAGCTTGAAACTGTTTTGAAAACCTTCAATAGTTGTTTATTGGATTGGTTTCATTTTACCTGTGCTCTTATATTATACAAATGTGCCCACTTAAGGACATGTAAAGTTCATACAAATACACAATAGCATTATATGTATACACCGATCTAATGTTGCTCTTTTTCCAGTAAAAAAGCGCGTATGTACATTAATGTATTATTATGGATTAATGTTTGATTGTTTACATCATCTTCAATTAACCATATAGCCAGATAGTTGAGTTTTCTATTTCTTGAATAATTGAGTTGAAAAGCGCTTAATATGTACTTCATAGCATCTGTTTAATCCAAGCCAAGTCATGCATCTTTTGTAACATAGTCCGATGGGATGACACAGTATCGCAAGTCCAAAGAAGTGTTTATTTATATTTTATTCTGCTAATTTACAAGTCCAACAAATATTATAATTAATAAGATACATTTAGTAATTTTCGAGATCGTAAAAAACTGAAGTCCAATTATTCAAAATGCGGTGGGCGGGCAGGCACTTACGGGCTTGTTCTGCGATTCACAAATAAAATGAATCCGATGTATATGCTTCCCGAAGCTTCCCAATACAAAATCTGATTCTCTTTGTATACACAATGGCTGCCTATGGATCTGGTAGCTACAGCAAACATGATGATCATAGACTTGGTCTAAAATATCGTAATATTTTAGAATGAAATGGGTTTATTTGATTTTCTTTATTACATCTAGTAGTCTGACCGCTAATATGTATGATCATTGAGATTCCGACGATGTGGTTCAATTTTATTATGTAAAACAGTCTTACATTTAAAGTCTGCCATACAACAATGTTTTTCATTTGAAATATTCGTCGCAGATGTTTACCCGTGTAAACCAATGTATTTAATGCTTTCCGGTGGTTTATAGAGAAATGTCAGTGAATTAAAACTGATAATTTCACTGTTACAAACAATGAAAATTATCAGTATAAATTATCGATAATTTTCACTGTTTACTGTGAAATGACGTCATTTTTTTTACGAAATGACGTCATTATTTTAGCGAAATTCTTTAGTTAAACTCTTTAACAATGTATATAAACTGTGAAAAAAAGCATAAAATAAAAAGAAAATGTGTTGGATTCTGTGGAATATCGACTTTAATTCACTCGTGATCATAGAAAATATATATTTTCTATGATCTCTCGTGAATTAAAATCGATAATCCACCGAATCCAACAAATATCCTTTATGTATTGTGTTACACTTTCCTTTAATCCTAGTCTAAACGTGTAATGTGTTACGTACCAAAATTGCAGAAACAATTTGAACGTCTTAGTTAAATGTCTTAAAGTAATTTATACATGAACCGAATAAATATAATACAAACACATTGCTTTTCCAATGCTTCGTTCATTGCTCCATCAAAACCATGAGAATAATAGAGTACGTGCCTGTAAAGAAGTAAACGCCGTGCTATGAAAATTTACATTTATCAAACAAAAGCGTAATAAAAGCAGTTCACCAGGATGTAGTTAATGACGTACCAAAAAAATCAAATGAATTTACGAAGGGATTCTAAACTATAACAGCAAGATTTCTTTTTTTTCTTGGTCGAATTGCAGTTAAGTCCCAAGGGAAATTATATATCAATTAATTAGCCATAAAATATTAATCGATTTCCAAATCACAAGGCATTTTATGTGGAACCAGACAGAAAGATATTTACAGACGCTTTTATATGATATAAAGTGTTAAAATGGAAGATATTTCCCCAGCTATGTGAATTGTAAAAGAGTTTGGCTGCAAAATTTCGCTGCTTGACGTCATTTCATTGCTTGAAACAGTTACTTATCAGTTAAATTCACTGACATTCTCTATAAACCACATGAAAGCATAAAATAAAAGTATTTTACAACAATAATGAACACTCGATGTTGAATATTATCGAATCAGTGTTTTATTTTTGTCTTATCATAATATGGGATTTTTATAAATCCGTATGTGACCTCCATTGCTTTGTATTTAACGTTCAAATGCGTCGAATGCAGATCAATTCGAGTGCTTGTGTTGTAAGTGCATTAATGTGCTATGTCTAGTACTTGTTGTATGGGTAACTCTCAAAGACAATAGCTTTTTATATATTTAAACACAACTAAAGGGAACAAACATATAAACATCAACTAATACGTTATTTAATGATGGGGACCACACTTATATTGCAACCTTGTGCAAACAGTGCACGAACAATCATAACTGCTAACTAATCATGTGTCGAGTTCAAGTAACATTAGTAATCACAATCAAAGAATATTTCGCAAAATATTTCATAAAATTAAATTAACAAAATAAAAATCAATGTTCCTTATAGCAATTGACAAAATGTAAACGCTAGATGTGGTAGTTTTACATTAGATTAAGCTAGATACAATATGAGTCGCGTTCTGAGAAAACTGGGCTTAATGCATGTGCGTAAAGTGTTGTCCTAGATTAGCCTGTGCAGTCCGCACAGGTTAATCAGGGACATCACTTTCCGCTTTTATGACATTTTTCATTTTAATGAAGTCTCTTCTTAGCAAAAATCCAATTTAGGCGGAAAGTGTCGTCTGTGCGGACTGCACAGGCTAATCTGGGACGACACATTATGCACATGCATTATGCCCGGTTTTCCCAGAACACGACTCATATGCTCGTCTTTTTTTTGTGGGACAATATATATTGTCCCGCTGACTAATCTGTAAAGAGCATGTTGTAGCCCGTAAAATCTATGTTACCAGACCACTTCTAACGTTGACATTTTGGCAATTGCTATAAGGAACATTGATTTGGTACGTGTTATCTTTGTTTTTCGAAATACTGTACGAAATATTTGTTGACTTTGAGGATTTATGGGCTTTTAAGTTATGTCAATTATTTCAAACTACATGTGCATGGCCATATAATGAAACTTTTCTCTTGATTATTCCATGTTTTGGCCGCACGAATTATGGAAATGCTTGTTTATCTCACATTTAGATAATCCTATGTTTTATTGTTACACTTATGGATTTTAAGATCAAAATCATACGACATTATGCTATTTTAAAGTACAACATATGTCAATACTTCCATAATCGTTTTCAGCGATTTTCATAATGTGTCTGTCAACTTTTTCCTTAGTTGAATACAATGCTGTATACGATATTACGAATATAAAAATGTTTTTGGAAAAACCAATTTTAGAACTTCCGCATTCAAGTTTTTCATTGGCTTGGTTCTTTGTGCGTTTTCTTCATTTGAATGAACAGCTCCACTTCCGTTTTCGTTCGTTCGCCACTAAGAAAGGTCGGTAGCGCGCGCATCGAATCAGAAACAGCGTCATAGAACGGAATGTCGCCTCACTTCCGTAACATACAATTTACCGACAAAGTTTACATCGTTATATCAACATGTCATTTCCATTGACCTTTAAAATAGTATGGCTCTATGGTTTCACTCTTTCATCAAATAAAGCAGATATGCAAGATATAGTTATACATATGTAACACAAATCTTGATTAATTATATAATATGTACGGTTGAGCAGACATGTATGTCTTCTAGGAAATAGGAATTCTGGTATGTTAAGCAACAACATGGGCGAAAAACCAGATCACACAAATCTCAAATCCGCAATATCAAACAAATTGAATGTAAAGAGCGATCATTCTATTCGTTGCATACGTTTTCTTAACGTTTTAAAATGCACTAGCAAATATTTAAATGGTATGATCCTATTGTACGTTAGGCGAAAGTGTATGCTAAATGTAAACCTTGTATTACATTCAAACACGATTAATTTGAGACTGAGTTGAATAACACAGAGCCGCGGTAATATGTAATTAGAACATCTTAGTTGAGCCTGTACAATGAAATACTCGTTTTCGAGCATAACAATCGCCGCATTTTCTTAAATAAATAGTTCTTAAATCAATTAAAGCGGCACAAACAAAGTCTGAACATAAATTTGCGAATTGGATTTACTTTTTTTGTTATGGAATTATAAAGTAAGTTTTGAGTTAGAAGATAAAAAGTATTTGATGAAAAAAAAGATTTTGCATTTGAAGTAAATTTTAACGAAGAATTTTGGGTTTCATATGCGTCTACAATCTTGCAGAGAAATTTACTTGTTGTTCACAATTATTTTTTCATTTCGTGTGTCATACTCTACATACATGTGTTAATTAATAGAAACGATTCCATAACAGTGGTACACAAAGTAATTAACGGACGCCGATACAATACACACCGTGTCTTGGCCTGAAAACATGATAAAAAGCCGGCATTATCGTTTTGCCACGGTCAACTTGTTTGGCCCATGTCACGACATTTCTGCAGAGATGCAGAAACAATACATGATCTAGTATTTTTTGTATTACAAAAAAAATAGAATTACTTGCATTCTGAGTGATACTTATCAGGCTTTATAGTGTTGATTTTTCTCATTTATTTCAATATATTCAGTCGATATGAAGACAGGCGTTTTTAGTAAAAACAATCTGAGACTCCTTGAAATTTCTTTAATACTTGAAAGGACACAGCTGTCCCGAGGCATTATTTAAATAATTAATTTGATTCAAAGTCCATAAAACCGCTCTTATTCATGCCATTGTTCAATATAACGTGAAAAAATGAAATATATTTGTTTTCAATTATGTAAACACGTTCATTTAAAACAAGTTTAAACGATTTGAATGTCAACATTTTATTCTCTCAACATCAAAACAAAATAATACAAGGGACAAAATTGTCACAAAACCAGGTTTTCATTGTGAAAAAAAATCTGATAAAGGGAGAAAACTCAAACTGAACTTTTGAAATGAACAAACAAAATTAACCCCCTTTGTAAGTTTGTTTTTAAAAAAAATCTATTTTTAGTCGTGGCGACCTTGACATTGGAGATATTGACGTGATTCTTTCGTGCGACACACCGTCCCATGATGGTGAACAAATGTGCCAAATGATTTTAAAATCTCACAATGAATGACATAGTTATGGCCAGGACAAGCTCATTTATGGCCATTTTTGACGTTTGAACTCAAAGTGTGACCTTGACCTTGGAGATATCGACGTAATTATTTCGCGCGACACACCGTCCAATGATGGTGAACAAATGTGCCAAATGATTTTAAAATCTGACAATGAACGACATAGTTATGGCCCGGACAAGCTTGTTCCGCCCGCCCGCCAGCCCGCCTGCCAGCCCGCAAGCCCGCCAGCCAGCCAGCCAGCCCGCCCGCATTCGCCAATCTAATAACCAGTTTTTTCCTTCGGAAAACCTGGTTAAAAATGATCGAGGAATGCGATTTAAAATAACAAAACAGTTATATATGGTGCACTCAGGCAAATAACGAGGGGTTAGAGCAAGAACGTAATAACTCAATTTTTCAAATAGTGGAGAAAAACGCAAAAGAAGGTTTGACAGACTACAACTTGTATTTGATATATAAATATCAGCATAATATTAGGGTTAAATATAGATAATACTATTGTTGTTGCATTATAAACATATTATAGGATTGCATACAATAGTTAATGCTTTTGTATTAAAAATAGCAGAAACTTCATTATGGCATAAAGGTAAAACATATATATTTTCAGAGTGCCACCGTGTTAGGTGCACTTGATGCTATTGAGCATAAGCATAGTGTCCTGCTTTGCCTATGCAATACAGGACTAAGTTACCTTAAGGCAAAACAGCCCTGTGCTATGCACCTGGCACATGTGTACTTAGCACAAGTTTATATCAATAATCATAATAGAAGAAATTATTTATTCTGAAAAGTACATAATTATTTCCTTTTGCATTCTAAATTTAACACGGCATGCAAAAGAAACAAAACATATATTTTAAACAGTATGGACCTGTAGGTTTCCAACCTTCACAATGGAAGAAATTGAAATTTCAGATTTTCTATTTCACATCTGAATCTTCACTTTCTTCCATTGTATCTGGTACTTGAATACAGTTCCTTGTTGTCTTATCAGATGGAAT
Organism: Dreissena polymorpha; assembly: GCF_020536995.1. NCBI lineage: Eukaryota > Metazoa > Mollusca > Bivalvia > Myida > Dreissenidae > Dreissena > Dreissena polymorpha. Next base: position 115,977,097 of record NC_068357.1, read on the forward strand.
ATCCTTGAAATACTTGTTATATTCTGAAGGAATTATTCCATCAGAGCAAAGTGATAGCATGTCTTTCTTCTTTGCTGCTGTAATTGGAAGTTTGGCATCATACAAGGGTTTTAAGTTACATTTTATAGAAGGTCCTTTCCTTGAGGATTTAAGTTTCACACACTGAAAACTGGTGTCATCTTAACTGCACTTAAAAACACACAACCCGGATCAGTTTTTTGCAGTCTTATCCATTTTATTTCTCTCCATAAAATCTTTTTTCAACTTACATTTACAACGTTGGGCGGCAGTACAGATATGACTAGATCCTTGATACCAAGACAGTCATAGTATTTCATCGGCACTAAAACATACGGATTTCTCTTGCGTGCAACCCTCACCATTGTTTCCCCCGGATTGGTACTTATACCGAAGCATGTCCACTTCCACACTCCATCTGGGTATGTCCACTCTCTAAATACTTTTGGTCAGTGGTGTCTATGTTTTTACATTGTTACGCTCCCTGAAAATTGTCGGGGGGCATATAGTTTCCAGTTTGAAGTTCCTTACTTCCTTACTTCCTTCCTTCCTTCCGTCACTCTTTTGTGACAGTTTCTCATAGCGCCTTCAATATTTTACTAATCTCTTACATATTTTGCATGTAGGTACCTTGGATGGACCTCTGCCTTTTGATAAGGTTTGAGATCACTGGGGTCAAGGTCAATGTCGCAGAGGCTAAAAATAGATTTTTCCGAAGCTGATAGTAGATTTTTCCGTCACAATTTTGTTACGGTTTCTCATAGCACCTTCAAATATTTTCCGATCTCTTACATATTTGGCATGTAGGTACCTTTTCTAGACCTCTACCTTTTGATGAGGTTTCAGGTCACTGGTGTCAAGGTCCAGGTCACAGAGGCTAATAATAGATTTTTCCGTCACAATTTTGTTACAGTTTCTTATAGCGACTTCAATATTTTACGGATCTCTTACATATTTGGCATGTAGGTACCTTGCATGGACCTCTACCTTTTGATGAGGCTTGAGGTCACTGGGGTCAATGTCACCAAGGCTAATAATAGAATTTTTTTAGGTGTTTATTAACACATAGATTGACAAAGCGCATCATCGGGGAGCATCCATCAGTTTCACTAATATTCTTAAGTGATATACTCTGGAAATAGCTCTGTGCTTTGATGAGTGTTTCCTTACACGATTCGGCACATCGTCTGTAATGTTAGAACACAAGAGGTCCTTCTGACGTTGATATAAAGCTAGTCTTCAGTAATCCTTGAAGATTATGTATCTTTCATCAAGTGAAAAAATATTATAACATTTAAATCTGCAATTGCTGTGACAATTTCTTTGCTGGCACGTGTTTTCCAGTTGTACTTACATAGTCAAGACCATGAACTAGTCGGTGTTTTCTTATGTTCTTCTTCCATTTTGCAGGTTCATCAACTCTTTTCCTTTTTCTGTGAAAATTAATTGCCTACTTTCTTGATGTTATTTGAAATGTTTCCAATTTCTAAAGTTGAAGATGACATAGATGGCGGTGTTTCTCTACTAGTTTCTTGCAAATATGTCTCTGCTGGTGGTGTTTCTTGAAGATGCTTTCTATCTTCTAAATTTGAACAGGCATCATAATTTGATTTCTTCCTGCGCGTTCAAGTCCACATTTGAAGCATTATAGTATTTATTTATAATAGACAGCGTTTTAACACACCAATCTAATACTTAAAAATCTTCCCGTTTAATTTAAAAGGCAGTTTTCTTTGAAAATATCTTCTTTTCATACGGCATGAACTTTCACTGAGAAAGATATTGAACCAATAATATTATTTTACCATCTTATGGGGAGAAAAATGACTTGTATTAACATAAACACAGATTAAGTCATTTTTTGCTATCTAATTACTAATTAACACAATAGTTTGTGTATTCCTGTTGATATAAACCTGAAACAGTAATTCCTTAACAAGGTAATGGCTTCATATTTTGTTTTTACTTTGAATACGGGGCACAATTGGCTAATGTTTAAATGATCTAAGTGCACTTATATCCTTTTGGCACATGCATTTCCAAACAATATGTATGAAAACATATGGTGCCAAAAAAGACTTTAGTGCACTGAAAGCTTTCTGGCAATCATGCAGTTGATATAAAGCATTCTGACCTACACCAGATTTGTTGATAAGCACTTAGTGCACCTTGGTTCTGTCTGATAACCTATGTTGTATACAAGATATGATTCCGGAGAATAGTGCAAATTGAAGAGCATAAGAATAACTTCCTAAACGAGCAAAAGAAAGTGATTTTTTATTTAAAAAAAAAGTGGACTTATCACGTATTGGCTCTAACCCCTCGATAATACCTACACGTATACCCGTATTAGTTGCATAACTAATATTGTGTCTGTGTGTTGTCGTGTGCACAAATCTGCACATGTTAATTGTGTTTTTCCAACTGTGTTAATGATTGTGGATTTGAAGTTCCTTTGCGATGATGAAAATAATTTGTTATTCAATACAACTTTACTTTCTCAATTTAAACGATCAGACTTCAACTGATAATTTAAGTAACGATGATATTTAATAATGTGGAATATTGCACTTTCTTTCATAATCTGGTACTACTATTACAAAACCTTTATTTTAGTTTAAGATTCATCTGCATTTCATATGTTTTGAAACAAATAAGACCGTGTTTTCTCGTGTTAAATGCATTTTGACATGAATACAGCTAGAACAAACGTATGAAAGAAGAAGAGGAATCAGGAAATACGCAAATGTGAAAAATGGGTTGAATGACAAAATCTTCGATTTTTACTGACGTACATTTTATTTTAGCCCATGCATGTCTAGTTAAGAATCTGAAAACTAAGGAATCCGGATAGTGCCATCTATAATCTCGCCTTTCATTAATTAAGGGCGACACACGAAACACGAAGCGAAACAGTATATTTTACTATTCAAATATCGCTCATATTATCCGAATCTCGAATATTAGACCGCGATACACGACACACGAAGCGATACTCGCTATTTTGCGCGACACGCGAAATTTGTACTGTTCACATATCGCTGTAATAATATCGCTGTAAATATATCGCCTGTCGACTTTCGCGTTTGCAAAAAATCCGGGGAGACAAAAAAAGGGATTTTTTATGTAATAAATTGCTCTTACACCGTTTAAAAAATGCGAGAGTCGACAGACGATATTATTACAGCGATATTTGGACATAACAAATATCGCGCGTCGCTTCGTGCATCGCGCAAGATATCGAATATTGCTTCGTGTGTCAAGTGTTGAAATCAATTAAGATAACTTGTAATGTTGACGTTACATCAAAAGCAAAATATAAATATACATTGGGCGTGGTGTGACAGTATTTAGATTAAAATCTGTTTCCATTGTACCATTTCTTGGTAAGAAACTAATCAATAAAATATGATATTCATGTTCTTAAGATTTGTCAAAGACTCTTTAGTTTATGTTTTCTGATTGAATCAGGCTGGGCTTGTCTATGTTGTACATAAATTTATTGGAAACAATACGTCTCTATCAATTGGGACTTGACTATGATTGACGATGAAAATCATTCTTTGTGTCCTGTGCAATTGATTAATTTCGAAAAGGAGTAAAGTACACCTAGGTCTTGGCACACTTTCCCGCTTGTGTTCTATTTATCCCGTCAGTTTTTATCAACTTGTGAATATAGATCTGTGGGCATTATTTGTAAATTTGTTTTCCTGGTGTATTGGGTCTGTGCAAGTGTCGTTTGTAATAACAATTACATTTCGGCAAAATATATACGATGGGAACATATTACACAACATATTAATTAAAGTATTCTTTATTCTGTAAATATATATATTTACATGTAAACTGGTTAAAAGTGGTTGCTTTGTTATTCACAATTTCAAAGATCTGTCCCTCTGCATTTTGTTCACAAATGTAGATCTCACAATGTATGCAGACGGTAAGTGGGGGAAGCGTTATGCGTCGAATTCCACATATGCGTATCATTTTAAATAGCAATACAGAACAAAAAAAGGCTTTGTATTTCGTTCAACCAATATCAAGAACAAAAAGCTCGTCATCAAATGCAATTATACAATAATATTATAACTATTTTATGTATATTAATTAAGTAGATATATGCGCATTTAGTGTTATTGGCATAACATATATGTTGATTAAATACTTGCGACCATGGTAAGCAATTAGAATTTTTTTGTTCTGGAAGCAGTAACTCAAGATACTTTCTGGCACGTGTTTTATAAATCTAGCTTAACACTGTAATATGATCGTTTAAAGAGACGTACATTATGTCTTTGCTGCCAACCCTGCTTTGTATACTTTAATAATAGACACAAGTATGTCGTATACAAACCTTGTCCAATGATCTCATTAGCACAAGAATGACGCTATAATACATTATTGTCCGAGTAGTGGACATCATTAAAAAAACTGTGGACAGTTGAATACTGAATGAATTTTTCGTCTAGTAAAATTGCGCGAATTACATTCTATTGCATAAAATAACTTGTTTTGTTTGTACAGTTGTAAAATACGTATTTGTTAACCTAATAATAAAAGCAATGTTTTATTATTATAGCCATACAGGTGGTTTGTTCTATAGTTATTAACGTTTGCTTTTCACCAGTATATTCATGATGGAGTTCAGTAGCTAAAAACACGTGGATATAATTACATTTAATGTGTTGTTATTGTTTTTTCCATAACAAAATAGGATAGTTACACACACAGATGTAAGTGAAGATTACTAAGCAAATACAAACAATCATCATTTCAGCGCTTTGTATAAATTCTGTACGCCTCGGATAAAATGTACTTATTTAATAGAATTTACCATATTCATGACATACCCTGGGATGTACGTATAGAAGCATATTCAAAGGATGGGCGTCTTCACTTCGTTTGGCACTGGTCATAACATTTTTTAGATTAATATGTTGACACATCATATTGCTTTTATGTAACGACTTACCTGGGCTCTTTGTTGAATGTTTTCATAAATAAATGAAGGCGGAGCCGTTTTCAAAGAGATAAAAACAATATGTTCATTTAGAGTAGCTTTGTCAAAATAAAAATGATATTTTGTTCCTTAAAATACAACAATATTTGCATTGAACCATCTTATCAATTATACCAAACATGTTTCTGAAAAAAAGCATTAATGTATAAATAATTTGATCATTTGCATGGATTAACGTTTTGATAATTTAATAATCGAAATGTGACAGTTTTATACTCGACAAATTTTCGGCTATTAATTGGGTAAATTCAAGCAGATTATACTATTGTGTCTTGTTCTGATAAAACTGGGCATACTACATGTGCGTAAAGTGTCGTCCCAGATAAGAATGTGCAGTCCGCACAGGCTAATCAGGGACGACACTTTCCGCCTAAACTTGATTTTCGGTAAGGAGGGACTTCCTTGAAACTGAAAATACCATAAAAGCGGAAAGTGTCGTCTCTGATTAGCCTGTGCGGACTGCACAGATTATTCTGGGACGACACTTTATGCACATAAATTAAGCCCAGTTTTCTCAAAACAAGTTACAATTAATCAAAGCTTATTGTTTTGTGTGTAATCTGTTGCGTTCCAGGAGTTCGATATCAAATATGAAAGAAATGGAAAAGATGTCGTTTGACATCAATAAAGAAAACGAAACACAATTTGCAAAAGTTTGTTATGAATCATGTAGTTATAACGGTGTACTTTATATATGGATATACATCCTGTGCTTAATAAATTAAAAATATCAATATAATGCGCCTCACACAACTCGTAAATAAATGATTTCAGCATGAACGATAGAAAATGTTATGTTTGATCCACATAAATGCCGATGCACCTTGTGAACCAAGCGAACAGTAAAGTATTATTTCTATCGCACCAAGTGCTTTCAAACATACATAATTAAAATGTAATGCATGTTTATCAAAAAAAAAATTGAGTGAAATGAACGTCATAATCTTTATAAGGATATATACATTTAAATGGATTACGCCTTATAATATTAACGATGGTAAATGATTGGAGAGAAAGGATTACCCAGCAACAAATTTAATGTTTCACATATACTGCGTATGTGGTTCATCTATTGCAGAACGCACACATTCACAACTTTAAGTTTGTATTTCCATATGATATGCTTTGAAACAGATCACATTTATATACCTTTATTGTCCAAACAATATATACATGCACGTATATATCCTTTTGCTTCACGTAATGATTTGTTGTGTTACGATTATCTGAGTTATAATATATATTTGTAAATGTCCAGTCGTAAGTAAATAGTAGTTTCCTCATAACCGTACCTCGCAATAAGGTAACAATATGTCGTTGAACGCTATTTACTTCTCTCACCCACAAATGTATTGCATAGAACATAAATTTATGATGTCCTAACCAAGCAGCTTTGCTGGTTATAACTCAGCAACTACATTAGTTATGATGATTACACTTAATATTCAGTTTTTGTCATAGTCTTTACTTGTGTCTGTCTGTAAAACCTATTTTCCCATCTATGTTCAATTGTCAAAATATATGAATAAAAATGCACCATTATATTTTGTATAATAGTTTAAAATTGTACACGTATTCAAATAATAAGAATATTAGCACGTGTCGTAGGCAATGTGACTGTTGATCAAGATGTTATCACATTTCGAAATATAATTATTGATTATCGTAAAACTTGGTATACTGACGGTTATATGACCATACGTTTTATAGAAGTGGTCAATAATCTGGAGAATGTAAGACAAAAATTGCTTTGCACAATGGACATCGTATTTCAGGAGGAAAGATTGCAAGTGTACATATACATGCAATATGATGGTAATTTACTTTTTTGAATTGATTTACGATTTCACCCACATCATTTTGGACATCTGCGTTGCATGTAACAATGTCAAACCCGTGTTAAACTATGGTTATTGAATAAAACGCTGCCTACAGTTTTTGTTTACCTCTTCAGTAGCTAAAGCAACGTTTACTGATGTTAATACGTCATTAAATCAGGGAAAAATAGAATCAAGCTATCATGCGGCGTCATTTCAAGCTACTTATAATGATTTCCAATGCAGTTAGGTGTATAAAGCCCGACATTCCAACAGCCGATTCAAAACATATTGTTTGCCGTCTTGATGGCATATTTCATGAGAAAACGTTATAATATAGATTATCATATAGGGACCTTTGTTTCATTGTGTCTATCGAAATTCCTAGTTGTTGCTGTAGATAATGGCATTTGGTGCCAGATGAAACAGATACTTTGGTAAAAGTCAACAAAACCGCTTGTCAAACGTCTCCAAAGTAAAGAAAAACATGTTCAGTTATATTGTTCGTTTTAACACATAATCAAATTTGGTTGAAGGCATACAATATGAATCGCTTTAACTTCATTAGCCGTTTCTCGCGACAAAGGCAGCAATAAATAATACAAAAAGCTGCGTAATTAAATGTCATGATTTTACTGAACATGTGTGTACAACTACAAAAATATCACACTACATCAATGTAATAGCGCAAACACAATGAATATACACGCGGGCAATTTAATGCACATTTTAAAATTAGACGTGAATTTCATTTATTATACATATATAGAAAACTACTACATGAGTACATTAATGAATTGTTTGAAGCGATGTGTCATTGCTTAATCATAAATTGTGATTGTAATTGCAAATGTACATTCTGTGTGTATGAATTTACATGACTGATGTTAACATGTTTATTTTGCAGAGGTATGTTGTGCAACATTACTATACTATATCCACTTTTGATTTGAATTATCAATAGCTGCGAGTCGGATGAAGAATTATTCACGCGTTATTTAAGGCGCAAAGGAGTCAAATACTTGACCTGTAGTAAGGACGACGAATGTGTCAAACTAACAAATTGCATGGAAACTGATCTGCCTAAAGTTTCTCGTCCTCGAATGTTTAGAATAATAATCGAGCCTAGGTGGTTATAGCTTTTCTCGGCGCATGGAAACCACAGTGCAAGTTTGGGAATTGGAGAACAATGCAGTTAAATTGCCAGACATACATAATCCAGTCTTTCACATAATTGTGCGTGTGAAGGCTGTAAACGGCCAGACTTTAGCTGATAATTTAAGTAACGAGAACATTTTAGAAGGTGGAATTCATATTGATATCCAATATAAAGAAGTGAAACTCTGGTTGCTGGAGCAGTTATTGCATTCTCATTACAAACAAGTAGTTGGTCCTTTATTTTAGGAAAGTTACCAATTGCCAAAACATTACAAAAAAGCACAGTACGAAACAACATACACGCATAGAAGAACAAAGCCTTGAAATGGTCAATGCAAAGCATTGGGTGTTTAAACCGGTTTAAGAGCGCTCAACTTCACACTTGGCCCAGCAATATGCATGATACATATACGTGTAAATAAAATTTAACCTCATAACATTGCAATTCAAATCAAACAATAAAGGTATATAACAAAAGGGAATTAAAACACATTCAATTTATTTACCATTTAATTACTCAATGGTGGGAAGGCGACCAGAACAACAGAATTAAAACTTTTTAAGGAACGATGAAATGAAATGCAAACTTTTGAAGGCATCCCGATATGACTGCTTTTTGATTTTAATGCACGAGAGGAACATAAAGGGTCAGCAAGTGTTTCTCGCACAAATTGCTGTCACTGTGAACCTGACAGAAGTTGCAGAGGTATTTTCCAGGCAGCTAGTAGAAAATGTTTGCGACAAATACTTTTAGCTCAAAAATCTTAGTCTGACTCACGAGTAAAAACGACTCTACTTATTTCTACTTTATTAGTATTTACAGACAGGTGAGTTTTAGATAATCCGAATCTTGTAGAACAAATACAGGTGTCCTATACACATCTTTTGAAAAGGCTATTGAAAAATACAAATCCCCCGTCTGCGACCAGTACATTTACGAAAATAAAATACTGCCTGACAAGTATGCGCGAAGTTTCAGAGTTTTCTCTAATTTCAGTGATGCCCGAGAGAGGAGGTTATCGGCAAAGTTTTAATAATGCCAGAACTATTGTTTGAAGACATATGTGATTTATAGAAAATTGTGATTTGCATTTAAATCGACAGTTTTTTATTGTTTCTTGTCTTCTGTTGCTGGTTGTTTCAGATTACAATGCATATATCATGAAATAACTATGTCTAAATTAGTTTGACGTGAGCGTAAATGGTTTTATATGGGCGATTTTATTTGCTCGGTTATCTGTAGGATCGACCTTCAATGTCATTGCTTTAGAAAAATAACCTTTATTTATTAAGATGGATGTTAATTGGATGGATTTTTTTTGCAATGAGTCTTTCATTGCATGTGTGTGCACACTTTAAACACTGTATATTTAATCAAAATACTCAATATAATCGTTATGCTTAAATTGATTCATAGCTGTCAGTGGCTGCACTTTATTCCAAATGATAGAGTTACACGTATGAACGCTATTGTGTAAACATGGAAATTTGATTTATGTTTTATTTTTAACAATACGGTTATTATTCGATATAGCCAAATAATTGAGTTTAGTTATACTTTTGTATTATATCAATCTTAATTGCAAAGCGCGAAAGTTTGATATAACGTCGCATTTTATTGCCTTAATTTACATTATACCGACTGAAATATAATAGAACACGTTTTTATCGAAGCTTTGTGAATTTACCCAGCGAACCCACGAGAATAATTTAAAACAAATCGACTGCGATATCGTATCTTTAAAACAGTAACAGTGTGCTTTGGGAATTACCATTTATTAAATAAATATATTATGAAAGCAGCGCCATCGAATAAATGTGATGATGTATCAAATGGAAATATCAAACAAATAAGCTTTGAGATTCAATACTACAATAGCTAGATTTAGATAAACTCGTAGAGCAACGCTTAATTCATAATAAAAATTATACAAAAAGTAATCAGCTATCAAAATATTATCGATTTCGATTCGAGGGCTATCAAAACAATACCATCAATTAAATATGGAAGCAGAGAGAAGAAGTTTCCTAGGTGCTCATATCACCTGTAAGCAAAGTAGTAATTTAATGTGAAATGTCAATATAGGGTAAACATTTCTTTTTCAAAATGAATAAGTAATTCACATTATACCAATGCAACTTTTACATATAGAATACGATCAAGTAATAGGGAACGTAGCTATATTTAGACCATAAGAGATTGACATAACCCTTATGCTTTGGATCGGCCTTTCAATTGCATTGACCGCAGAATGTTCCTCATTGGCGTGTCATGTCTCATAAATGTGGTAAAGTTACTTGCCGTAATTAAAGGGCCGCAAACCAAGAAGGTTTATTTCCTGCTTGCGTAGGTGAAGTTTCACTGTGTTAATATTTATCTTACAGAGCACATGCATAAACACATGCAAATGGTTGCTTAATGAACACCTCGGTTGAAACATTTTGACACACTGCAAACTTTAATGATAATGATATGACTAAATGGTTTGCGCTTCTAATTATACATTCGTTATACATTAGAAGTCCTATATTGAAAGAAGTTTAAACGTTTAAAAATAAAAGCGCTCCTTTGATGCAAAAGCAGTTTGTATTTAAATGTCAAGGATTCCACTTCAGATACACAAAATACAAGCAAGTAGACGCGCCAGCCAACCATACACAACATACAAGCAAGTAGACGCGCCAGCCAACCATACACAACATACAAGCAAGTAGACGCGTCAGCCAACCATACACAACATACAAGCAAGTAGACGCGCCAGCCAACCATACACAACATACAAGCAAGTAGACGCGCCAGCCAACCATACACAACATACAAGCAAGTAGACGCGCCAGCCAACCATACACAACATACAAGCAAGTAGATGCGCCAGCCAACCATACACAACATACAAGCAAGTAGACGCGCCAGCCAACCATACACAACATACAAGCAAGTAGACGCGCCAGTACACAACATACAAGCAAGTAGACGCGCCAGCCAACCATACACAACATACAAGCATGTAGACACGCCAGCCAACCATACACAACATACAAGCAAGTAGACGCGCCAGCCAACAATAAATTCAAACTACTAGATGGTGTGTCGAGTGTATTTATGTCAAGTACTTTTAACTTGTGTGCATTTTACGTTAATCTTTGTTCTTTTATTTGTTCGCTGCCTTGGTTTGGATTATGCTTGTTAATTTATCAGACTTTAAGTGAATCCTAGACTTGTTAACCCTTATATTATTAAAATTATGCGTTTTTAACACGTTAAGCCAGCTGTTTACCTATAAAAGTACACGATAGTGTCATATTAAAAAATACAAAATATTTCAATACGACTAATTCCGTCCGTTATTTTACTGTTATTTACAGGATGTGTTTTTCAGTCCTTCCAGAACGGCAAATACATTTATTTTGTACGCGATTACGTATTATAGACACGTCGTTGCAATAGCCGCTTTCAGAACTCCTGCATTGAACTCGACGCTTAAACGGGTCGGTAGCGCGAGGAGCGAATTAGAATAAGCGTCACAAAGCGGAATATCTTGCTCCACCGCCTAAGCCGACTTAACATACACTTTACCGACAGCGTATCCATCGATTAAATCAACGCATTTTTCCATAGATATTGAAAGTCTCATTGCGCTATATATGGTTTCACTCTTACATCGAATAAAGCAGATATTGCAGAGACTAAATCCCGAGGTTCTACAAACCTCAATACATATCTTTTTTATTAAGGACTCTGATATGTCGCACAACGACCTGAGCGTAACACAGGATCACACGAGTCACATATAATGTCATACACGTATTTATGTTGCTTGTATAACACTTTTAAGGAAGTATTGTTGCGTTCCGAGCGATAGTAAATATAACCTGGTAGTGTGTAACCTTCAATGAATCGACAGACGACGTTTCCGTGCTTACAAAATGTATTCATGTAACGTATGAACACAAATAACTATGGTACGATATGTTTAGTCGAATTGTATTGTAATTGATATTCAACAGTGTGTAAAATAGCTCCCGTTCACAAGTATTAACATATAAGTGTGCAGTATCTAGACTATACATTTAATTCAGTAAGGAAATCTTAATTGTTTACATCGCGTAGATCAACTAAGAATTAAAACACTGCGAGCCCAACATAGACTTCAATGTGACGATAGTATGCATAATAATTGTATTATTCTTTATATTAGTTTTGACATTACAAGTAGTAGTTTAAATATAAATTATTTAATCTCATGATAAATGTTATTTTATTATTTACTTCAACAAATTGAAGGAGTTGCCTTTTAGATGTTACGTTGCAAACTGAAACTGACTGAAAAATCAGTCCCTAATATACTAAGATCTCTAGGTCGACCCAAAACATGATCGGTCGACCAGAACGCTACCGACCTACCGAAATGTAAATGTCGACCCAAATGATGGTCGACCAGACGCTGACGACCAAAATGATTGGTCAATGACGTAGAATATGATACACGTACTTTACAGTTCCTAAGCAACGCCGGAAGCAATATGGCGGATGAAACATTTTCCGATTTTAACAAGAAAGTGTTTAAAATTAAAAATGAGCTGTTTAAAACTATTGATGACAAATTTTAACAACAAAGATATGGAATATATTGCCTAGAACCTGATCTATCTAGTAAGTACCATGAAATAAACGTAACTTGACTTTTATTTTGATATTTAACAAGTCAGACATTTTGCGACTAAACAATTTACCGTGGCCATGAAACAGAGCGGAATTTACACTCGAGTATGAAAGAAAACATGGATTAAGGACTAAGATAGCCTGATTTTGGAAATAACTGGAGCTTTATTATGGATCTTACGAAAATCGTACTGTTATGAATTACTGAAGAGCTAAACAATGCGTTCTTGTAAGTTGTATCAGTATCAATCTACAAAGAATGAAAGTAGATTGCATCAATATATCAGACAACATAAATGTATTGTAAGCTGGAACCAGGAAGTCTTTTCAGACGTTCGCTTATTAATTATTCAGTGTGTCCGATTACATACTTAACATAAACAGCTAAGACAAATGCATATATTTTTGTAATACGTAGCATCAATCCCTGGCGCCTATAGATACACATGGCAATTATATTTATGGCACCGAGTCTTGTCCTGAAGATATATTGACTATCCTGTACAAATAGCCCAATGTTCGAAATGCCGCGGTCACCTTGTTTGGCATATGTGTCATATCGTTTTGGCAGATAGGCTGAAGCAATTCCCGGTCCTATATTGAATGTGGTATTACCGAAAAAATCCAACTGTCAACCGTCTTAAAGTCTCACTGATAAGTGTCTGGATTGACAGAGAGGGTTAGGACATTCGTATGAATGTATTCAGTAGATATAAAGAGAGACGTTTTATTCAAATAGAAATCGTTTCTGATTGAATTTGCTACGATTGTGGTATACGAGCATACGATTGATGATATAGCTGGGTTAAGATATTATTATTTGTATTCATAGACCATGCAATCATTCATGGTTATGCAATTGTTCGTTACGACGGAGTAGTAAAAAATTAAATATAAATGTATACGATTTAATAAACACGTTCACTTAAAGCGAGTACAAACGATATAGAGATTAATATTTTGTTCTTGCAATCATAAACCAACATCAGAATATGATAAAATAATGTTATTTGTGATAACTGAATACTCTTTTTTAATGCACCATACATAAACTATTGTTTACATTAATGAAATGTGTAACGCAAAACGTTCTCGCCAATACCGAAACGTTATTTTTTTGCAGAACCAAAATTGTGTCTATGTATGAAAATACTGAATTTGCACATATTTATTATTGTCTCCCAAGCATTGTTCATGTCGCGTTTATGTGGATTGGTTTTCTGCTGCACAACAAAAATATTAGCAATTGAATACAGTTTTACTTACCTTGTGTTTCTGGTACTACTTCTTTGAAAATGTTATTCTAGTTTCATACATTTAATGTATTACTAAACCATATTTCTCTACTTTTATATCTCTATAACTGATTACGGAATGTTTGGTGTATATAATGTGATAAATGCAGGCGACAAAACACCAAGTTTAAGCTAGACTCTCTGATTTTTAGGGACAACAAATCAGACAAGGCTGTATGTTAGAGCATACAAATGTTATAAAAATGTTAATGACATAATCACCTAACAGATCCAACATACATTTTGCGAGTTTGTGTTTGTTATTCATAATAGGGAACTGCAATAGAAATTAAATTAATCGCTCTTACCAGTTATTCGATTTTGTTAATTGTGTTTTGGTCAGAATAATTAGCATTCGATACCAATGTTTCAAAAATAGTTTTGTTTTTTGTAAATTATGATAATTGGAGAAACAAAACTGAAAATAGGTCTGCAATTTGTTGTAGCTTTATTGTTATGAACATATGATTACGGTATGATTGATGTAAGCGTGTCGCTTAAAACATAATGTGCTTCATGACTCCTTTTTAAACTCAAACATCGTCATCGACACTTATTTGCAATCGATATGGTCATTCTATCAATTATGTACTTCGTATAATCCTTTTCATTTAAAAATTGTCTGGCTACATAATATGTATCTTTAAACTATGTGTTTTATCTAAAATTGAGTGGGGACAGGATATTGTTCACTTAGCTTACAGTGACCGAATTTTGTTCCATAAATAGAAAATCAGATTGTCAAGGCAGATACGAATAACGGTCAGCTCGTGACGTCAATTAGTTACTATTCATACTTCGTAAGTCGATGACATTTTACTTTGCATATTTCATAACTGTTTTCTGTAGATAAGGTGGTATGGTGTCACGTCAACAGCCTTTGTAATAATCCAATATAAGGTTGGCTGTCAAACACTGCATACATGCATAGCAATATGTCATGATATGCTGATAGTGTTCGTTTCGAAGATCAGATAACTCTGTCTTGAAGGCACAACAGAACGACTTGCTTTGAAAACACTCGTGATTCCTCGTGGACATTTCTGTATGACGTTTGCAAAACAGTGTAGTGTCATAATTTTTCATGAAAGTGACATAACGTAAAAATAATTATATATGTTAAGTTTTATTAAAGATAATAGTCTTGCCTTTGATAGTTACATAAATACACTAAAAATGGATTGCTCAAATCCGGTATTCGAATAGTTTGGTAGTTTAGCACATGAACACTTTATATTAATATCAGTATGCCTTTAATTCTTGGTTTAATGCAGATGATTTGGATTTTGATAATAAAGCTTTATAAGGTTTTATTTATTAGCGCAGTCATATGATGTGAACTGGGCATGAACAAAGTATAAGTATGCTTGATCTCATTACAGGGATAGTAGCATTTTTGTAACATATTGTTTTCAACAAACATGCTGGTATGTTTCCAATTTTTATGTGTCCGTAATTTTAATTAACAAATGTACAAAATAAGTTACATAACCACAATATCCCCACGCTTTGAAAAGCTAGGGGATAATTATTATTTTGCCTAAGTGTATTATCACTGTGAACTAACATTAATGTTGTACCGTCTTTGTGTAAATTACAATATGATTGCGAATATAGTCTGAATACATTTTATCCCGTCAGCAGCATACACCATGCAAAATATTTATAGTAAGTAATTAATCTGGAAAAAGTTTTTTACTATGATTTATTATCACAAAAGGAAAGCCATTCGTTGCCTAATGGGGATTTCTGTGTCCTTCGAATCTGCGGCTTTGACATTTATGTTGCATAAATGTACATTATATATTAACAACTGTGAAAATAAAAAAAAACATACGACCTTTATTCTTTCAGTTTTTGCTATCAAAAATGACACATATAAACCCGTATATTCTTCTGTGCATTTGTTCATGTACATTTATTAACTGTACTCAATGCAAACATTAACAGCAAGAATTAAAACAATATACATTAAAACATAGTTATATTTTATTTTGTGATTTACTGTCATAATAGTTATCATCCAAACGTTCTTCTTTCGCAATCAATCCGTGACTATAATCATAAAATAATGAGGATGACTTCATAAGAAACGAACCGTATTACTAAACCATATTTCTCTACTTTTATATCTCTATAACTGATTACGGAATGTTTGGTGTATATAATGTGATAAATGCAGGCGACAAAACACCAACTTTAAGCTAGACTCTCTGATTTTTAGGGATTTTATTTTGTGATTTACTGTCATAATAGTTATCATCCAAACGTTCTTCTTTCGCAATCAATCCGTGACTATAATCATAAAATAATGAGGATGACTTCATAAGAAACGAACCGTAGCTATACGCTTAATGCGAGAAAAGGTTCGAACCAATAAAAGTATAATTAATTTAAATAAAACGTCTCTTCTTTTATTTGAAGTGGCGAATGAGTGTCTTTAGTTTTAAATAAAGGTTGATATACCGTATAGATAACAAGATACAATCAGACGACAACAAATAATGCCTGCAATCGATTCCAATAGTGATTTTGTGACGTCACCAATACGTTATTTAAGCTCCGGCTTTTAACTATCTCGTCCTTTGCTGAATAGCTTTGACGCAAAAAACGTGTTAACACATAGCCACATAATTTTATCCACAAATGCCGGATACAGGTCGCGGCGTGCAAATACGAGCGAGACAAGCCGTAACAGATGAGAACCGAGAGAAGGACGGGGATGCAGTCGGCGGTCGATCCTGCACCGAAGAATGAACCTCATCCAAGGGTCAGACGACGTATAAGGTCTGCGGCGGAAACGGCATCGGAAAAAGAGCATGCACCCTCCTCTGTTCCTGAGCGAGAGGCTGCAGCCGCAGCAACGCCACCTGCAAAATGTCTACGAGCAGACGATAGCGTCGAAATTATTGAGGTTATCGATTTAGGTGATATTTTCTGCACTGCCGATGACCTACCACGTGGTCACAGCGTGGCGAAGCACAAGGCAAGTGCTTGAAATGCAAACGATATAAGATCTCGGTAAATTTTGTGTCGAATTGATACTGTTAACTGTCAAAGCATATTTATGTTGCCTAGACAAATTTTTGATGATGCAACAATCCACGCGCCCCCGTCGCTTAAACAGAGTATTTGTTTTGCGAAACTGTTTATATTTCATTAATGCGTAAGGGTGGGGGGCAGTTGAGCCAGGAGATTACAAAAACGGTTGTTCAGTTTTCGTTTTGAATAATGGGTCGTTACAACGCCGTCCAAATGAATGCATACATGTTATTAGTTATATTTTTCGTTAGCAATATGCATTTATTATTTTCACGAAAATGTATTTATCTGCTAAATCTGAGAGGCTTCATGAAAAGAAAAGCATTGTGCAGCACCGCATGTGGGGGTGGGGAATTTTTGGAAGTATTATGATCACCAGTTTCGGTCTAAACTTTCTGAAAACCTTGAATCTGCTGCTCAATATTGGTCAGTAGTAGAATCTTCAATTTTCTCCGATAGGAAAAGTACCGGAACAACAAACCGGGCGAGTGCAGATAAATCCATCATTTGTCATACCCATCCGGTTATTCAGTTACTGGTTTTTTCGATCCAAAAAAAAAATAAGTTCATTAATTCATACGAATTTTGACGATGTAAATTATATGATTCATGATCCGGGTAAAATTGCTTTTTGTTTAATATTGGCATTAAAGTTTGAATTTAGATTGTTGCTAATCCATCCATGTAATTATGAATGTAATTATAATAAGAAATATTATTTCGATACACGTGAGGCTTTTGGTAATATTTCACCTAAATTGTTTTTAAAGTTTTTGAAAATTCTAGAGTATGTAATCAAGCCCCGTTTAAATTACCGGAAGTTTTTGCATTATTGGGATGACTTCCTCTCTCTGCACATATCTGAACAGGTTGTCGACGGAACATAAAAATATTTATTGAAGCCATGCAAGAATAGAGCGATCCATTAGCTGACTAGAAGACGGAGGGCCGTCGCACGTTTTAGTCTTTAAAGGGCTCGAATTGACATCGTTAACGTGATTTTAAGGGCTCCGCAGATACATGAATGTAAAAGAGGTTGTCGTAAAAATTAACGTTGTTCTTAACAGTAAAAAAAGTTAGGTTAAAAGAAATGCAATATCATTGGCTCATTATTTGTTGTCGTCGGACATTATTTATTGAAATACTTTTCTGTCTGACAATAAGGCCGTTGTTAACATTTTGATGTCGATGTCGTCAAAGTCAGTTCGCGATATTGCTTTATTTATACAGTTAACAATGCACGGAGTTTTCATAATTGTGAACTAAAAGCGGACCATATTGCCGGTAACAAAGAAGATGTTGTAGATTTAAGTTTCGGTTTCAACAAAAGCGTTCCCGCAGCAACTTGATTTCGTCCGCCATGGTGATTTCCAGAAAAAATTCAGTGCGTCAAAAATTAAATCTGGCGCCCATAGTGTGTATTTGCTGTTGTTGTAGAGAAAGAGCGATGTTCCCGGTTAAACAATTGGTAAGGAATGATTCATGTCTATGCAATTTACAACATATTTTGTTGATTATCACATTAAATGAGTGAAACAATAGTAACAGGGATTTATCACATCGTCTCTGAAGGTTTCTGTTGAAACTGAAGGTAGAGAAAGAGCGAGGTTCCCGGCCTGCGCGCGCATTTCGATAACCGAGTGGGGTGACAACGATTTTAGTATGGGTAATGAGGCACTTCCGTTGCTTGAGAAATGGCGAGTGATTTACCTTGTCAATATCTATAGACATAATCGAACTATCTTTTTTTTAAGAAGACGCCTTGTCTGAAGATATTTATTGATTTAGTATGTGTATGCATTATAATAAACAACGGGTAGCTTAAAATAGTAAATAAATAAATAAAATAAATAAATAATAGATTGCAATCGAGCGCCTGTGCTTACGGCTGTAACCGGTTATCATCAGGATTTAATGTTTAAGAGAGTCAAAAACTAACCAATTTAGAAATCATGTGAACTAAAGACTTCCTTGTGAAACAAATACAATTAAGAAGCCCAGTTTGCATCCTCAAGCTATCCTTCGGCATATGGCTCATAACATCGGGTCAGCTTTGCACAGTAAATACAGACCAGTCAAGCGTAATCAATTTTCAGCAGAACTTAAAAAGTGTTTATTACAGTCTGTTTTTATTGAAATGGTTTTAAAATCACACAGTTTTAGAATAGGCGGTACGACACGTTAAGCAAATAGGGGGTGTCAGACGATAAAATAATGAGAATGGGCGATTGTATTTCGCATGTGTCTTTGTCATATATTAGGTAATAGCGATTCTATACATGTTATTTCAGAAGAATGGGTCATGGATGATTCTATCCCCTACTTCGCGGGTCAGCGGGCTGAGTTGCGAGGGATGCCAGACCTGAACTTTGCCGGCGAAACATGAGTGGCATGGATGGGCGTTTGCGGTAAGAGGTGCGAAGATGCGGATGCAGCGCCCGCTCTCTTCCTGGCGCATTCAAATGTATAAGTAGTCCACCAGGGGATAATGATTTGGTGCGGCAAAACCTTCAAGTCCAATTTAAACGAATTCAACGGAGATTATCGAGGGATCCGAAAACGGAAAGCAAAGCAATAATTAACAAAATGAAGCGATATAATCAATTTGGCCACAACATGATGCACACTGTAAAATGGGATGTTTCAAAAATGGACATTGACTTGGAACCACCAATTCTTTTCAGGAATGATGGCGTACATTTATATGACGTCGGACTCGTATTTGGATTAAGTGCGCAACTTTTAATATAATTTGTTTAAAACAACTTATACAATTTGGGGGAAAATAAAAAATAAAAATATTTTGTGGCGGAAATTTCTTGGAGGTGACAGGAAGCATTAAAATTATAAATATGTAACTATATAATGATATTAATACGTCCTGGAGAGGTCAATTTAGTAATGTGTCGTCATCTATCACGTAGTGCTAGTTTTTGTGAAGGTGGCAGAAATGCTTTAACAATTGGTTTCGGTAATCTTGCGCATCCGGTAATCTTGCGCACTTCGTAATTGCGAATTTCGCAGACCACGAATGTTTTTGTTACGTGATGAAACATGGAATTTTACATTTTTAAGAAGCAACGGATTTGAAAGGTACGTATTCCATGCAAAATAAACTTCGATCATTACATTTTAACACCGGTTGCGTCATTCTTATACAATTGTAAATGTATCGTAAACACTGACCTACTAACGATTAATTCGAAATGAATCTCAAATTTCATACAGTCTTCAGCGTTTTTATACTTAAAATTAAGAATTCATAAATACAACGTGTAATTTAGCATTCCATTGCACAATATCCGATCAGTTTTGGTATTTTTTGGCCATTGAAAATATATCGCATCAGACGACATTGTCATCATTTCCCGCCATTCTGATAAACCACATTTGGTATGATCTCCGCATGCGCAATGGCCTAGTTTTTATATTTTCTCTAAACTATGGAAGCATGATCGTGATAAAATTAAACCTGCTATGCAAAAACATTTTGTTTCACGCTATAAAGCAATCCATAATTTATATTTGTATTATTTCGTTTGCTACAGTAAACAGAATGCCACCACCATCATCAAAGAAACCGAAGTTCGGCTATTTGATGATGAAAGAGGCATACATTGATGTTTAAACAAAAGGAATTGCTGTCAGACAATCAGCAAGAAATCATGGCCTTCCAGAATCAACCATGCGGTGGAGATTTGCAAATGGAAAAGGCCAATATGTTTACCTTGAACGACATACAATATTAACTAGAGTACAAGAAGAAATTCTGTCCCAGCATTGTGTTTCCATGGCTCACCTTGGGTATGGTTTTTCAAGATGGCAGATCTTAGATATGGCTTTGAACATGGCGGTTGCTTTGGGCATTGAAAATGAACCTACAAAACACTGGTTTTATGGTTTTCTGAAGCGATTTCCAGATGTCAACATGGTACACCCCGCAAAGCGTGAAAAGGCGCGAGATGCTGCTGTAACCAATGAAATGATAAAAAATTACTTAAAAGAGCTTGAGCTCACTTAAGATAAACATGACATCAAGAACAAACCTTAACAAATTTGGAACGTTGATCAAACCGGTGTTTTACTCGATCACAACCCACCAAAATATTCGCTTAAGTTGGCAGCAGCCCCCACTGTATTACATCTGGGAAATCAGCCACCACCACAATTGTTGTTGCAGTAAGTGCTCTTGGTGAAACTATACCGCCTTTCATACTTTTTAAAGGCGAGCGTTTATGCAGCAAAATCAAATGCGATGGGGTTCCCGAAACAGTGTACAGATCTTCAGCTACTGGTTGGCCACATTTAAGTTTATTTGATTTTTTTTCCAACCATGGTATACGGCATGTAACGGTCAGACCATGCATTCTTCTATATGATGGACATTCAACTCATGTAACATGCAACATAATTAAAAAGGCTGGGGACATCCATATATTTGTGTTACCACCACACAGTAGTCATTGCCAACAGTCTCTAGATGTGTCTGTATTTAGTCCTTTCAAAGAAGCCATACGCACTGAACGTCACACATTTTTGCATGAAAACTCCAGTCGTGTCATTGTTATGGAAGATCTGCAAAACATATTTACAACAGCCTTCAAAGCTCCCATGAATGTAAGTACATTAATGTCAGGGTTCAGAAAAACAGGAATATTCCCTTTTGATCCATCTGCCCCTGTGTTGATACACCAGTCATCAGTGCTGAAAATACAAACCAAACAGAAAAGAATGTAAAGATAACAGAACTGTTAACATACTGTTTCAGGACAAAGAAAATGACTTTAATCAGATGAAAGAAGAAGTAGAACCTAAAAAAAAAGAGAACAACTTTTGTACCGCCCTTTGGTGCTGTTATAACTGTAGATAAGTACTATGAGAAAAAAAGCAAATAGAGGAAGCAACAGAAAATAAACAAAAAGGCAGTTAATAGAGAAAGTACGTTTTAACCTCCATTTTTACAGGCAAAATGTGGTTAAATTGACATTGTACAAATACAAAATAAAACATCACATGAAGAAGTGCAAGTGAAACTACAAAAGAAAGGAAAATGTTACTTACCTAAATCCAAACGAGGCAAAGGTCCTGCAACAAAAATAAATCCTGCTACTGAACTTAACGCTATGCATTGGTGACAGTGATGAAGACAATGATGTTTGTGTTGTGTGTGGTAAATTCCAACCTGATGCATTCACATTGAATACAAATTTGAAGTTTGTTGACTGGGGGTGTTGTGTATTATGTAACAAATGGGTGCATTTGAAATTTTGTAGTAATGTTGACAAACTTGCTGAAGACAGTGATTTTTTGTGTCCAAACTGCGAAAATGAGCAGTAAAAGTGAGAAGGTACATATTTGATGTGAAGCTAATGGTACAGTGATATATTTCATGCACCGCTGTACCGCTGTATTTGTGCATACCGTTAGTATTTTTATTAATTGTACACTATAACTAGTGACTATTTTATTTGTTGATTTGTGTGTTTAGTGAAAAACAAGTGCACTAGAAATCCACATTAAATTTGAATGGTTTTACAAACTGATTTTTTTATTATGCTCTGCAATGTTTTTTGTTCTTATTGGACACCATATTTGTCTAATGACGTCATACCACCAAGTGCGCAAGATTACCGGACACTGTGATAGTTAGACAATGAGAAGAGTCATGTTTGTTTTGAAATCAAATCGGACTGTTCTTCACCGAATTAATCAGATTTTTTGTGTTAATAAGAACATGAACTTCTTACTTTTATAAGAAATTTATGTATATTGTTATCAATTTATAAAACAACATATTTTTAAACCAATTGACCCTTAACTGCGCAAGATTACCGCACAAAATCGTATGGGTGTTCTAGTACTCACTCGAGGGCATGACATGCTTAAGCGTACCTGTATATCTCTGTTTTGGCTTTGGAAAATATATTGGCATTGCGAATATGTTATTATGTGTTGCACTGGACAATCTAATAACGCCGTATCGAGAATTTATTTGGCCGGTCGCGGTGTCCATAGCCTGTATAGTGATATATATTTCTGAACCATTTGGGTGTTTGTTGAAATATGACTTGCGTAAGTAAATAAGATCACGTTGTCATGGTTGTAGAGCTCCTGCGAAACAGCATGAAATGCGGTGCATTATTTGGTGGAATTGACCGCAAAAACGACGAGCGAAAGGAATAGTGCAACTGGGGTTCGGCCATCTTTAGGGCACTACTTACGGTCACCTCTTCGACATGCCTCAGTTGAAATAGTTAGCTTTTAGCTGAGGTTTTATTATTAACTCATGTGCTGGTCTGGTGTAAGGTATATTCCACTAATTAACTATAAAATTCCCTTTACCTGTATGCATTTTTCCTTTCATATATTTTGTATTGTTCAAGGATGTAAGATCAACATGTGTTGACATTATGTAACACATAACAGTTTTAAATAAACATATAACTGACAAGGTCGTATTTAAAATGAGTATTTAGCATGTGTTGCTTTATCTTAATTAATATTCATAAAACAAGTGGATGTCGACAAAAGATCAGTGATCATTTTGATATGTAGTTTTTTTTTTTTTTTTTTTTTTTTTTTTTTATTTAATATCATACATATAATGTAAACATGTATATGGTCACACAACACAGTGATTGTTTAAAGCAATACAGTTCAGACATGTTATACAAGATATGCTCATATATATATATATAATATATATATACATATACATATATATACACATATATATATATATATATATATTATTTTATTTTTTTTAGAGAGAAAAGAAAAGAACAACAGAGGAATAGTTATGAAAAATGATGAGTTGTAAAAAGTCGGAAGAAAGCATACTGTATTTGTGTGTTTTGTTGTTTCTTCACAATGATCTTGTCAGATTGAAAAAAATATATATATAGACATAAACAAAACTATTTTAGAAAGATAAACTAACATCAGAGTGAAAATGTATATAAGTGGACAAAACATTATGAGAATTTAATCCGATTCCATTTTTGTTCAAAGATTTGTAATGTGTCATTACTGAGGGCTATTTCTTTCTCAATCTGGATTTTTAGTTTAAGACTATGGACAAAACAATTAAAATTTGGTACTTGTTTTTTGTACTTCATGTTTAAGATAAAATATTTCATCAATATAACCATAAAATTCACAATATTATTACCGTCTATTGATTTCAATGAGTTAATTCCGAAACTTACATTTAAGAAAGATAGTTTAACGTTTAGTTGCTGTTGTTCAAGAAAGGATGTTAATTGATTCCAAATAGGCTTGGATGTGTTTGCACTCCCAAAAAAGGTGTTCTATAGTTTCAATGTTTTCACTGCAGAAGTCACACAGATTTGAGTTAGATAATTTGCATTTATAGAGATATTTATTTGTAGCTTTAATTCTATGGATGTATTTATATTGAAAATTTCTCAGTGTGCTTTCAATAGTTGCTTTATATGGCATGGTAAATATGTGTTTCCAATTAAGTTCATTTTCTCCAAAAAGGACTTGCCATTTATTTTGGATTTTGGAGTTTTCCGTAGGGTTTTTAATTTGTAGTTTGTAAAATATTTTATTTGTTGTTTTTTTTTCTTCCAAGTATGTTTTCTACAAATATTGTTTGAGTACATGGTGTATTATTTGTATTGATTTCAGATTTAATATGTATGGGTATGCTTTTGATTAGTGTGTAGTATTTCAGAAAATTATTTGAAGGTATTCCGTATATGTAGCATATATTATCAAAAGAGTAGAAATCCTAAATTCTGTAGTCGTATAATTGGTCGACATATTTAATGCTTCGTTCAAACCAATCTTTATAGAAAAACGTCTTATTGTTTGAAGTTATGTCTTTATTGTTCCATAAAATTGTTTTACTGCTGGTTTGGGTTTCTAAGTTATGAGTGACATCACTCCACGCTGATAGAACATTAGACAGAAATATGTTTTCGTTTCCAATTTCATGTAAGATAGTATTGCTGATGTTACATTCAAAGAGTAAGGAGTCACCATATTTTTTTAGGATTTTCTGGTAGAATAATTTCCATTTACTCGTATTGGTATTATCTAGGTATCTTTTAACCCAGCTGCATTTGATTGCATTCAAGAATGAGTCAATGTTCGTTAATTGGATACCTCCATTTTCTACAGATTGAATTAACTGAGTTCTTTTAATTTTATCAGGCTTACCGTCCCATATGAAATTAAATATTGCTGATTTTATATCGTTAATAACATCATTTGGTGGATTTGGGAGAACTGTTAATACATATATTAATTTAGGAAGTGCAAACGTTTTTAATACTGTGTTTTTTTCCGATTAGTGTAAGTTTACGATGATGCCATGATTTTAAGCAGTTTTTAAAATTCTGTAATTTAGGTAGTATGTTTTTAAGAACTGTATCTTTTTCATTATTTGTGAAAGTAATTCCTAACGTTGTGGCTTCATCGGATGTCCAATTAAATTTCATTTCTTTTTTATATAGAACATTACTTTGTTTTAATTTACCTACTCGTAGCACGGTACATTTACTTTTGTTTAGTTTAAGACCCGATGTCATTCCGTAAAGGGTTAGCGACTCTATTAGGTTATGGAAAGAATCGTAATTGTCGTTTAAAAAGTAGGTGGCGTCGTCAGCAAATAGGGATTGTTTGATTTCTTCGTCAGGTTCTAGTGATATGCCTTTTATGTGTTTATTTGATTGGATGTGATGTGATAGATACTCGATGCAAATAATAAATAGCGATGATGAGAGTGGACATCCTTGTCGAACCCCTCTTTCGATGTTAAAACTGTTTGAAAAGAAGCCATTGTTAATGATTATACTATTAATATCGGTATAGAATAGTTTGACCCGATTGAATGAGACTTTCACCAAAGTTCATATTTTCTAAGCAGGAGAACATAAATGAATGATCAAGCGAATCGAATGCCTTTTCAAAGTCTGCAAAGAATATTAGACCAGGACTATTTGAATTGTTGAAATAGTTTATGCATTCTTGGATATGACGAACGTTTTCACCAATGTAGCGTCCTTTTATGAAACCAGATTGAGATTTTGAAATAATTGATGGTAATATTTTTTTTATTCTGTTTGCTATACTTTTAGTTGCAATTTTATAATCATTGTTAAGTAAACTAATCGGGCGCCAGTTTGATAAGGATTCTAAGTTTTTTCCAGGTTTTGGAATAAGTGATATAATACCTTGTTTTTGTAGCGTAGTTAAGTTTTCGTTGTTAAATGAATAGTTAAGTGAATTAATTAGATGTGTTTTTATATCATTCCAGAATATTTTATAAAATTCGATTGTGATGCCATCTGATCCTGGGCTTTTGTTATTTTGCATTTCTTTTAGGGCTAATCCACATTCATATTCATTAAGTAATCCGTCGCACAGTTGTTTTTCCTCCTGGTTTAAAGCGTGATGTGTATTTTTAAAGAGGGTGTTATTTTCAACATTTTTTCGTTTATAGAGGGTTTCGAAAAATAAACGTTGTTCTTATAGTATTTGAGTTCTGTTTGTTATATCTTTGCCATTGACTACTAATTTGTGTACAGTTTTTTGTTCACTTCTACGTTTTTCAATGTTTGCGAAATATTTTGTGTTTTTTTCATTGTGTTCAACATGATGAGCACGCGCTCTAAGTATTATTCCATTGAGATGTGTATGATAGATTCCATCTAATATTTGTTTTTTTAATGTTATTTCATTTTCAATGTCGGTGGTATCATTTGTGTTTGTTTGATGCAATTGTTTTTCAAGTGTTTCAATGGTTTTGATGGTTTCAGTTTCAAGTTTGTGTGTTTCTTTTTGTTTAAATGATGTGTATCTAATTGTTGCGTTACGTATATTTCCTTTAATTACTTCCCATAAGGTGTTTGGGTTTGCATCTTTATTATTTTGAACTGTATTTACTATTTCCTGTTTTATTTGTATTTGATATTGTGTATCTAATAAGACGCTGTTGTTAATTTTAAAGTATTCTGGGCCTCTTTCAGGTTGTATATTGTTCAGTTTAAGTTCAACTAGAGAGTGGTCAGTCATAAATCCTGGTTTTATGTTACATGTGTCAATAATGTTGCAAAGAGATTCAGATATAAAAAAATAGTCTAATCTACAAAATATTGTTGGTTTTGTGTTTGAGTGCCAGGTGAATTTGCTTTCGTTTGGATATATTGTACGCCAGATGTCTATCATATTGTAGTTTTCAATTATGTTATTTAAACTATTTCTATTTTTAGGATGAGTATAAAGGTTTCCATTCTTTTTGTCTAATAATGGGTTAAGAACAGTATTAAAATCACCACCGATTATAATGTTTTTATCTTGGTTATTAATTATGAAGGATTGTAATGTTTCGTAGAATGTGGAATCATCTATGTTAGGGCCGTAAACATTGATTAATGTTAATTCTGTTTCGTGTATTTTGATATCTATACTTGCTTGTCTGCCAATTATTATTTCGTTAAAGTTATTGACTGTGATCCCTATATTATTTTTTATCAGAAAGGCAATGCCTTGTTTATTAGTATGTTGTCCACTAAGATAGATGTCTCCGTCCCATTCATCTTTTAAGGTTTGTGCCTAAGTATGTGTCAAGTGACTTTCTTGTAGTAGGCATATACTATATTTTTTTTCGTCTAACCATTTGAAGATTTTAATGCGTTTGTCTTTATTTTTTAGCCCTTTTACGTTCAGAGTGCATAATTTAATCATTTAAAGAGAGGGAGGGTGTGTAAATATTATTATGTGGGTTTGTCCAGTAAGTTTCTATTTTAAAGATGTCCATACATACGTACAAAAATAGAAAGCAAAAATTAGAGATACAAAAATATGAATATTCTATAGACATGAAGAAGTGAGAAGAAATAATCACAGAAGTGAGAAGAAAACACAATATAAAACTTGTCCCCAGTAGAGACATACAAAAAAGGTCAGTAAAATACAACATGTGAATAGACAAAAACAAGCAAATGTGCTAATGTAAGGTAAATTGCCCTAAGTATAAGAAATAAATTATATGTATCTAATATTTGATATGTAGGTTACTTTAACTGAACGTTGCTGAGAAAAACAAACGTAAAAAGATGGATACAATTTGTAATCCGAATAACTTGAATCGGATAAATAAATCAATTCTTGGTTAACGAATAGAGTACTGAGCTGTTTTCTGAAATAAATTACGACTATAATCAATAAATATTATAACCATAAATAAACTTGTTTAAATTGGTTTGTGTTTCCGGAAAAATAATGAGCACGCACGAAGCGTTCGATTATATATATATATATATATATATATATATATATATATATATATATATATATATATATATATATATATATATAAATATATGCAATTTTTGTTTAGCATTTATATAACGTGTATATATGTCCGTATAAATCAATAAAACTGTACGATGCTTATTTTTAAAATAGATTTGATATGAACATATCAACCTGTTAAATTCAAATAACACATATTACGTTTAATATCACACTTACAATTTAACATCTGTGTTGAATTCGCACAATGGGATGTCTCTATCTGTTTTGCTTATAATTACAAATGATAAATAGCAAGAAGCAAATAAGCCGGTACCCAATAAAGTGAAATGTTGGTAAGATAAATATTATCTTGGTTATTGAGCATTGATACTTCATGCGCGACAGAAATACAGTTACGACTTTCTCTCTCCTATTCTACTCGAATCTGCGTATACAAAGAGGTTTTGTACATACATTTGTTGAAAAATAAAACATGAATGTCTAATCTTAATCATAAAATATTGCGAACACTTTCCTTTTTTAAATGTCTTTTGTTTATATATATATAAAAGGTTTATATATTTAATTAAACATATATATTTATAAACCATGATTAAAAGTGTCTTTGTTTTAATTCCACCATTTTCCAATACCGTTATATGAGCAGATTATACATGTTCCTAGTAATTGTAAAGTGGTTACTACCCTAACTTCATTAATCTATCATTGTCTACAGACATTTGCAATAAATTAAGATTCAATGTAATATTAACCAAACATTCAATTTATTATCAACCTCCCATTGTATATATATAAGTTATTGTTATGAACTTGTTGATATAAGTGCTTCATCTAATTCATATCATCTTTGCCATCACCGCATAGGAAACGTAGTTATTTATTATATATATGTTTTGCTCATGTGATTGTTTTGTGCAGACTGTTTGATTTTTTTTACGTATGGAAACAGACTGTTTTTATTGTATGGCGTACATTACTTCAGTGATAACACTATACGTCTATGAAATAGGACATGACTGTGATTAATGATGAAAATCCGTATTTGTGTCGTAATGAAGTTGATCAATGTTCAAAAAGAACAAGAGACTCCTAAGTCTCACAACTCAACCGGCGTATATTAATCAAGCCAGTATCTCATACTATCATCTTGTGAATATAGGTCTTCAAGCATTATTTGTCAATGCGTGTTCCTGATGAATTGGATTTTTCTGATAGAAACCATCTTAATTTTATTGTCGTTTGCACTACCACAGTTCGGCGATAGGTATATTGCTTAAATAATTACGAATTGATTTGATTAATATTGTGTCAATATGCCACGTTATACAAGTTCATTTTAAGTATAATTTCTTTAAAATGGCAAACAATGTGGATCCATCGTCCCTATCGTTACATACATATTTGTATGTGTATGGACAACATGTGAAGTATGTTGAGTTAATTCAGACGAGCTATTGTGCAAGAAAAGAATTATATGTTAACACAGCAAGGCGCCAGATCATATGTTGTCCATTTAATTATTTGTTTGTGTCACAATGAATTAAATTATCATCATGAATAGATTTTAAATTGTATGTAGTTCAGGATAGTTGCTATGTAATTCACAATTTAAAACATCTTATACTTATGCACTGTCATAATTTTGAGTTCAAACAGATTATGCAATAACAAAAGTGGTTGAAAGTCGAGGGTCGAAATTCACATAGTAGTTTTAATGAAAATAAATTAATCAACGTTTTAGCATTTCTTTTTTTCAATAAAAAGTACATAAAACTTATTTTAATACACATTTCGCATACCATTATTTAGGTTTCTTGTTAAGCATTATCAAATAAGTAGATAAATGCTCATTTGTAAACCTTTTACATGAGATGTATAGGAGATATATTTTGCTTCAGTAGTTGCGGCTATGGTAAGCAATTGCTTATCGGCTACACTATTCTGATACCTTTCATGATCATTGAGTATTTTTCTCAAAGTAGTAATTCATGTGACTTGCTAGTACGTGGTTAATAAATCCCACTAAACGCGTTAATGTGCATGTTTAAACAGACGCATCTTTAGTCTTTATTGACAAATTTAATTTTCCTCATTTACTCTAGACATAGACACTCTAGTATGTCGCACTACGACCTTATCGTTTAACTCGATCATAAAAGCACCATGTTAATATTGTAAGACACGTATAGTCTCGCTTTAAATAACATGACATTGTTAAATGATGCACTCAAACTGTGTGTTGAAATACTGTTTGAATTGAAAACTAATAATTAAAACTAATTGTAATTTTTATAGTTATAACATACGAAAACGTTATAAAACTAAATAATTGTCAACGAGCTTTACATTTACTAACCTGAAATATGGAATGTGGTTTATGTCATGCGTTTTTCAACTCGCCAATAAACATTTTTTTAAAGTATAGTAACTTTATACACGTAAACCTTACATTAACGATGTTGTCTGTTTTGGAATTAAATAAAAATGTTCAGCATTGTTATTGAAACATACAGCTTGAGGTGGAGATTATAATTTATGTTGTAATCCACATTTTTTAATAAATATGTTTAAACCAAATGGAGATTCTAAACTTAATACTACGAAGGCATTATTTCGGCGCAATGTATACATCCTGTAAACCTCAGACACCATTTACTATTTACAAAAAAGTCACCTCATTCATGACATATATGTTTTGGGAATACGTGGCATAATTGCCGGACTGACGTAATCACTTCATTTGACACATTTCATCTTTTTTATCAAGATAAGGGTAAATGGTGCCAGATTCAATAGCTTCTGTTTTACGACTTAACAAAACTGTCTGTCAAATGTTTCCCAGATGAAATGATAATGCTCCAGGCGGAGTAGTTTTTTCTTATTAAGAACAATTTGTTCAGTACGCGAGCAGCTTCGTCATAAAAATATTGATCACTTAACCGAACAATTAATCAAAATTTACAACGAAACGCCTTATCTAATACAGTCTAAATGTTTCTGATAAAAATATATTTGCATAGTTTCACATCTGGATTATTTTAATGGTCACATAATTTTGCTTGACGATTTTCTGACGTTATGCAAGAATATTAAATAAAACGCGGCGTAAAATATTATAAAGGTCAACTGGTGTTTTGAAGATGTTATGAAATGAGGTTTTGTTGCATGTGTTGCAGAGATCAATTCGTCCGATGAAACATTTTGTTTTAATAGAATTATCAACATACGTCGAATGGCGTCGCATTAAAAAAACACAAGTTGAAATGATTGCGATGGATCCGGTCCTCAAAAGGTTTTCCTTTATTTACGTCCATTTACCAGTTCTCTGACTTAATAATTCCATTGTTAATAAAAGTTACTGTATTGTTTATTAACAAGCGATAGTTGATGATGCATCTGGGGTACAAGCGTTAGGTAAAGTATTATTTATATCGCCTCAAATGCCTTCAAACATAAGATTATTTTTAATTGAATAGCTTTCTAACACTTGCAACCGTTTTGATTGAACTAAACTTCTCTTTATTTGCTTTTGCACTGATTTTTTCCATGGACTAGGACTTAATCTATTAATGGTAAACAAAATTGAAAAATAATTAATGAAAATTCAAGAAATTTACAGTTACATATTTAAAATTTCACATTTGCTTTTTACGTGCTTCCTCTAGTGCATGACGACTACATTCACAAATTTCAGTTTTAATTGCTACATCTTTTTCTGTGTAAGATTTATGACATAAAAATTCAAACATATAAGTTTTATCTGCTTACTTAGTAAAAGGTCAATGTATATGCTTATTAGATTAAAATTTGTTAAAATTATCTGAGGTATGACAAGGTAGCAAGTATTTACCGCATCAAAATAGCTCGAAATAAGGAGACCATTTGTCTCTCACCCAAGGAATATTACTCCTGTATGAATATATTACTCCTGTATGAATATATTACTCCTGTATGAATATATTACTCCAGTATGAATATATTACTCCTGTATGAATATATTACTCCTGTATGAATATATTACTCCTGTATGAATATTTACGTTGTAGAGAGCTGTATGTTACTCTTTACCGGACGTCCATCAAATATTCTTGGAAGAAACCTTAGTTTACTTGGAACTTCTTAAGAACTTTGCAAGTATTTTCGGTCTTTACCAAACGTCAAAGGTCAGTTAAATAAAAGAAGCACAGAACTTACATAAAGCAATTACTACGTTTGTTCTACGTTAACAACTACAAAAGATATGATCATGAAACGTCGTATGTAGTTTAGACTTTGCATTAGCCCTTTGTCTGCCTATTTGTCAAACACTTCATCCACCACACATACGTTTGTTCAAACTGGTTAACTGGATCAGTATATGTAATAAATATGGATCATGAAACTTAATGCACACATTGAAGCGGACAACATTAATAAGCATGGCTTTTCATTGCTGCGAATTCCATATTTTAGGTAATAATAAAGAAAATTAATAAAAAACATTCCGAAATGTACTTAGGATAGTATCAGGAAACGTGATTTACACATTAGTAGTAATTTAACGGTAATATGCTTAAACATTTACATCCATAGAACGAATATGTCACAACATTACTATGCAAAAATGGACAATTAAATTATTACGAAACATGCGAAGTGAAACATTAAGCACAGAAGGAATGGTATTCACGTGTTGTAGTTGAAATAAGTATTCGCCAAGCCCACATCAGAATTATGTATTGCTTGTTATAGTGTCAAAGCCGTGTGAATTACTGGGACATGCATATATGCTATAAATAGTTCTCTTCATTATTTACATTCGTCGCAGCTTCAATAAATAGAGCTTCGCTGCAGGTAAAGAAACACTATTTTCTTGATAAACACTGAACAAAGCTTACAAAGCTTACATGCATCGTCAATTAAAGCTACTGATTGTTAGGTTCTTCTTCCTTTAGTTCATAATCCCACCACTTTTAGTCAATGTAATGAGTCGCGTTCTGAGAAAACTGGGCTTAATGCATGTGCGTAAAGTGTCGTCCCAGATTAGCCTGTGCAGTCTGTACAGGCTAATCAGGAACGACACTTTCCGCTTTTATGGTGTTTTTAGTTTCAAGGAAGTCCCTCCTTTCCGAAAATCAAGTTTAGGCGGAAAGTGTCGTCCCTGCTAAGCCTGTGCGGACTGCACAGGCTAAAATGAGACGACACTTTACGCACATGCTTTTGCACAATTTTCACAGAACACGACACATATTTACTGGCCGGCTCGTTGTCTTAAAATTTTCAGAGGTTGTAGATAATGTTTGATAATGATGCCAACTTAATTCCCTATTAATGATCTTGGTAATAACATCAAAAGTTGGTCGCATTAAATGAACCATATGAGATAATGATTTATTTCATAACTTAACATATATATCGAAAATGATGAATGTATGAAAGTAGTTCGGTTCAATATACACATTTGTGAAGTAATCATGATTATAAAACTGTACGATTGATACAGTGTTCGTGTACACTATTTTTTGTTGTTTTCTTGAATATCGGATGTGTAGATAATTTTAGATAAGGAACCACCTTAGACGCTCTACATATGTTGTGGCAGTGAACGTTTTACCCTTCTTATCACCATACCGAGTATAATTATACATGGTCGTTTGTCAGAATAATACTCAAGTTGTGTCGATTTATGTTTGATTAATAAATTATATACCAAACATTTGAAAATTACATTTTATTTTTCGACATTCATCAAGCATAACTTTTTATATAATACATCATGTAATTTACATATTGTATTTAAAAACTAATATATTATTTTCTGCACATCTTCAATATGTTGTATATACGTTAAGCAAAGGTAGCAAGACGAAAACGCAGCTAATGTAAGCAAGGTAAAATTGTAGTTCTAAAATGTATTTAACTATCATTGTATTGCTCTGATTATATCTTTAAGAGAAGAAACTAGACCTACCTCTGACCGTCATCAATAACCCATATACCGCTCTGAAACATAACCATATTTTAGTGTGTTAATTGCTTTTAATGACCAATATGGGCTTGAAAGGTACATAAGAAAAAGGCAAACAGTTTACCTTTTAAATTGAGTTTTAACGTACATGTACCTGTGATATGTAAGCATTGGACATATGCATGGGACATTGTCTTATCTGATTTGAATTCATAAAAAGGATTTCGGTATTTGCTGTATAGTATTGTAATTACGTTACAATACGAATGTAGCCAACCGTTTCTGATGATCAACACGCGACCTGAATGGTTCAGAGCCTTTGTCGATGTGTTTCGAAATTCTAAAAGTAAGTAAAAGCAGTAACATTAAGTCTCAAACATCTCTTGTTTCATCTTTAAAATGACAGTATGACCTTTCGCATCCATATAACCATTGCAATCCTCTTTGAAGTTACCGCTTATAGGTTTACATTTGTAGTGCAGCAATATAGTTACTATGGAAAACCCAGTTCAAGATACGTATGACTGTTTGGCTTTTTTTTCTAATTCTTGCTACGCATGATACGTTTAAAACACGTGAAAATATAGGTATTGTGTAAGTACTTATATGCTCTTGTTGCGTAAAATCTCAAAGTATCACTTTATCTATAAAGTAAGTAATTTTAACCTTAAAGTATAATTTTGAATATAGTTATATGTTCTTGAGTAAAAATCATTATATTATACATATATAATTATGTACATGTGATAAACGTTTGTTATGAAATATTTCAATAAATAATAATAAAAAATAGTTCTGAGAATCTTTATCATAGCAATACAATGAATGACCTTGAACTTGCTTCCTTGCTTCTATTTGATTTCAAACACATCGTCTAATATACAGAACTATGTGTGATATTTGAATAAAATGAAATACTACGTAATACTTTATGAGAAATATACCTTGCAGATACCCGTATGTTAGTATTAACCTTCTATTTTGCTACTTTTGAACGTTACCTTGAAGCATATAACTTCTTAGCGCTAATAAATTATTTAATGGGCAATATCGACTTGGGCTTAAAATTAATACAACACATAGTGCAGGAAATAGGCACATAAAAAAGTATGTCTTTCACTTTCATGATATGTTTTTCTGAAATCTCTTCGTTGGTGGAGAAGGGTCTTTAGTCAGCTCAAACTTAATTAAGACTAGTCTCGACATACAGGCGCAACTATAAAACCTTATGACGATGCTAGATAATTAAAAGTTATATATTTTAAGAGCAGCACAAATGAAGGCCATTAGGTATTTAATATGTAGAAAAGGTTGAGGTTTTATTGATATAATTTGATGTATAAATGAGTGTAAAGGTTTACGGATAGTCACGTGTTGTCTTTCTATGTATCGTGTTAAGTGAATTTAGTTCAATGTCAGGTTTCACTGTACCGAGTCACGAACATATTACATAATTTGCCCAGTCATTAAACGGACTAAAGACCTTTACATTCATTTATCTTTCTTAACGCAGACATTAAAGATGATTAAAGAAACCGCAGTAAGGATTAAGCGACATTCGTCGTGCTATCAAACTTTAAATGTGTCAGCATTCGAAAACATAATGAGTGTTTATCGGTTAAATATTTGTACTTAAACATGCGTGTAACTCGGTTAAGATTTGCAGTTAATTTGCGTAGTTACTGTTATAAGTACCAAATGTAATAAGGTAGTCTGCATTTACTTATTTGTCCGGTATTTAATTCAAACAATCCTATTAAAATAATCTCTTATTGATTATACATATATATTGAGCCTACATCTATGTGACAAATGGTCTCAAAATCGGCACCAGGCTTTGATGAACGATGATAATGCTTCCTTTTGTCAATATGAATTTGATGAATGACGTGAAGGACTAAACAAAATAAGTGTAATAATTTATCCCATCATCAGACGTGCATTGTCGAAATATTCACTATGGAATAAATTTTCCTCTATTTCGGCAGTGCTGAAATATAGCTGTCACGCGCGGCGGAGAATGGTCATATTACTCTGAATCAACTATAAAGTAATCATTTTTAGTAAAATCTAATCAGATTCAACAAAACAAACAATTTGAAACCAAGATGTAATATATTTTGAACAAATAATGCAACTCAAAAAGCAAAAAAACATTATTTACAAATATTAAATGCGCGTACTCGTGACGTCATTATTAACACCTCATACGACACAAGTCATGTTCTTTCCCGGTTCTTTCACGCTAAAGCTGCAGTTGTTTAGTGTTTTTTTTTTCATTATTTCTTAAAAATCGGGGACGTCGAGGTATGATAAACAGAAAAACAGGTTAGTTACTGATCTTTTTGTAATGTATTAGGCTCGGCACGATTTAATATTAAAACAATGTTTGCTTAAAATAACTTTGGGATTTTCCGTGTAGTTCGATTTTCCTATTCTATTTTTAAAGAAATAATTTACGACTAAGAAAATTGATGGGATAAATTGAATACTAGGTTTATTTTGCTCGGCACGAAAATCTGAACCACTCGCCAAGGCTCGTGGTTCAGATTTTCTAAGCCTCGCAAAATAAACTTTGCTTTATTCGGCACCGACCTAGTATTCTCTATTTATCCAGCTTGTATTATACCAATCACGGCGCTAGTCTATCCGATGTCAAACTATGTCACGGACGTACATGTGTGAATTTCTGATTTATTATGTATTACCACATGCAATCTGTCATTATGAAATAACTCACGGTGGGTGTTATGCTAGCATCTCGTGTTTATTCACGAGAAAATAAATTGCTATAGAGAAATATCTTATCAAAACATGACAAAATTTATCACATACACAGCTTCCCATGTTTATTCTTATCCGATGTGTTCAGCAGACCAATCAAGCAATGTAACATATCGATACAAGCAGATGTTTCCATTATCAAGACACGCAATATTAAATATGTTGAGCGTGAAAAGCAAGGGAGACCATTCCGTATGAATGTATTGCAGTATCATCAAGGTTTAAAGGCCTTATTTGTGTTGCAAAATGAATAGTGTGCAGTTTTATTTCATGATATAAGTTTAGTTATTGCAATAATTTGATACGAAAGTATAGACATGAAATTTATTGAACAGCAAATAAATGGGAGCAATATGTGAACAAATCCAGACCACTAGAATACATTTGTGAAAAGCATCATATGCACAATCTTAAGAGTCCAAAGTAATCTTTTCTTTACAATCCTTCTCATGCATTGTTTAAGAAATTATGGAGGGCGCATGACGATTTCATTATTTTAGCCTTTCACAAAAGTTCCAACTGGTTACATTCAGTAGAAAACAGTACATGCCATATAAGCGTGATTGATTGTAATAATGTATTCGGTGTTAAATAAAATACTGGATTTGGTTTGGCTAGTCTGTGTCGTACGGATTCAGCAATCGTCTCAAAGCGAAATGAACAAAGCTTGTATAGAAATGAAGTGTTGATAAATTATTTAAAGATATTAAGTAGGTTGCAATATTTACGATCACTTTTTAAAAATTCAAAATGACGCTTCTGTACCTGGATTAAATTGTATAAGCATTTCAAGTTATGTCGTCCTTTGAGTTGTGTCTTTTTTTGGTTTAAGTTAACTATAAATGTACCACGGTTAAGAATATTTAGTAAACTATCAAATGTTCCAGTAAACGATTGTGTTATAACGCGTAAATGATGTTTTTAATCGAACAAAGACTAATAAACTTATATTATCTTTATTTATATATCTATAGTATTCGATATTAACTTGTACAGTACCTTGTGGAATATTCAAATGTAATATTATATATTTGGTTTTATATGTAGGGAGACTATATCTTTGTGAAAATAACAATCTAGAAATCGGCACAATACTTGATGAACGATGGTGATATTTCTCCTGGTCGATATGAATTTGATTAATGGCGCAAACGAACCAAATACACATGAGTATGACCATGTATTCAGCGTGTATTGTATACATCAAGATTTGAGTTCATCTGATGTTGATATATGTTCTGTTCTGTTCATATAAATTGATAATAATGATGCTAGTTTGAGTTATAAAACTGAGACAAACATAACATTAAATCAGAACCGTCAGTCCATTATTTCGTTTATGCATCTGAAATGTTGTTTTCTTATGTGTGTATAAAAAGTAAAAATAACGTAAATACGTTCTCAAAACACGACTTAATGCATAATGTTAAAAATATACCGCTTTCTATGTCTATACTTATAAATTGTAATTCTCGTTAGTAAAATGTATCGTTTGAGTACTTTGTTTCAATAGACGAAGCAAGCACTGATACATATTGATACACTCATGTTTTTGAAATCCATTTTCAACAAACTCATGATTAAGTATGCTGAACGTGTAAAGAAAACGAATAAATAGAGCAGAGGAGAGCAATCTTTATGTTATTTTATTTCAGTTTGACCAATGTGTACAAGTCTTGTATTTTGCAAAGGAAAGACTGATTCCTTTAAAGGGATCTTTTCACGGTTTGGTAAATTGACAAAATTGAAAAAAATTGTTTCAGATTCGCAAATTTTCGGTTTAGTTATGATATTTGTGAGGAAACAGTACTACTGAACATTTGCCATGGTCTAATATAGCCATTGTATGCATCTTTTGACGATTTAAAAACCTAAAAATTATAAAGCGTTGCAACGCGAAACGATTGAATAATTTGGAGACTTCTGTTGTTGTCGTTTAAATTTGTGAAACTACGAAGATTGCCATTATAACGTATAACGTGTGGAATACATCACATGTAAAAACTAAATAGCAGACAGCAACCTTTACTTTATAATCTTACACATGCATTTTAATGAACTATACAATTCGCATGCATATTTCAGTAGCTGGGCCATTAGACATGCTGAATGTTCACAATTACAAGAAAACAGTTCCATTTTATATAAGCATGATAAAATGTAAGATTATATTTGGTGTTTGATAAAGTTCTGGATTTGGCTTGGACAGACAGTGTCGTTCGTATGGAATTACGACATTTTTTCCTAGTGAAATAAACAAAGCTTCTATAGAAATTAGTGTTGATTACACATTTAATGTTTTCCCTTTCAATATATTTTATTCCAATACAATACATCTTATGACCCATATCACAAATATCAACTACTGGAAAATTCGTTACAATAGTCCCCATGCTTTACTTTTGCAAGAGTAACTATAATAGTTTGTTTTATTACGCACGTGGCGCTGAAATGACAGGTACGATTTTGCAGCTTTAACAGTGGGACAAGTTTTCTTCATTCTACAGTTATTAATAAACATTTTTTTATCAAAATAAATATTTAGTTTAAAGACTCATTCGGGTTTCCATGTCCCAGTATAAACAAAGGCATATTTAGAAGGTTCGAAAGATGGTTACATCCAGAAAGCAATTGTGTTACTTAATAATTGTCATTTTTCATTCCAAAAATATATGTTGAATAGTTTCACGTTTATTTTCACAACAAATACAGTTGGCTAAAGTTACATATCCTATTTAAAATGAAAAATGTTTAAACCTATGATTATATGTACAATTCTATATTGAAACCATTTAAAATGTTTATCCCGCGTAATACGGAAGGGCATATCAAAGTATGTCATCATTCTTTTGTTTCAATATAATTTAAAATGTTCAACCATTTATCTATACCGCATGCGAAGAATCGTTCATGCAAAATATTTCATACATAGGTTTTGTACCTTATGTGTTTTCTGAGGTGCGCAGAAGGCTAGTGGAGATAAACGACTTACTAAATCGTCTGTCACAAGAGCCTCTGGAGCTTTAAGTATTATTTCACTGTTTTAATTATTCATAGGAAAAAAAGTAGTTTGGATGGAAGTTATATACTTTGCAAAAATCACCACTGTACAATGTTAAAGAATCTGTGCTCTGCATCAAGTCCCCAACAAAATGAACACCTTTGTCGAACCATGAGTTTAAAAACACACGTTTGGTTCTAATTGTTTTCTCTGGGTTAAAGAATATTGGATTTTGAAGAAAAAGCTTATATTTGAATGGTTCTTTCCTACAAAGTTCAACAAATGATTTTAACGTATCTTTCAATAAATTCATTTTGTATCGTTTTATTAAGTTTTCAGAATAATGACTTCCTCAGTCATATTTTTTTTTTAATCATGGTAATCATGGTATTAGCAATATTTTTATTTTTCCATTTCGATTGACTATTCTACGGATCCACGAGCACTTCAAAGGCGTTACAAAGCAAACACATCCACCATCTTTGAGCCATCTTATGTACAGTCATTATCATTATTATTAGAATATTTTTGCTAGTTTTGGTTTACCATTCCACACAAAATTAAAACATAGTTCACTGATCTCTTCTAACAAATTATTTTGGGGATTTGGCAATTAAACAAAGAGATGATTTCGCATCGGTAATGCTTATGTTTAAATTACTTGAATTCTTCCTATAGGTGTTAAAATTCGTCTAGACCAGTTATTAAATAAGGCTTTTATTTTAAACTAACATAACTACTCAATATAACCGATTATTTCGCAAAATATTTCCTTAAAAAATCAGTGTTCCTTATAGCAATTTATTTTAGCTCGATTGCATCGAAAGCCTCAGGCTTAAACAAAACGCTCTCGGCTCCGTTTCCTGGGCCTATTACCAGTACTTGGTATATTTGGGGAAGATCTACAGAACGCTCCACGGAGATCGAACCCGTGACCTCCCGATCGCCAAGCGGACACCTTATCTATTACGCCACGGCTAATGTTTAACATGTGTTGAATATATTGTCCCAAAACAAGAACAAAGAGCATCTTTTATCTAGTTAAATGTATGTTACTTGACCCGACATAGTGTTGAAATGTTAGCTGTTGCTATAAGGCACATTACTTTTTAAGTTACATTCATTTTTCGAAAAAATGTACGAACAAATAGTTTAAATATAGTGTACGAAAAATAGTATATTAATATTTTGTCCCAGAAAACGATAAAAGTCACACACCTTGAAATAAAATACATGTTAATCAATACATATAGATGCAATTTGAAAGTGTGCAAAATTGTCATTAAGTCTATTGCCTAGTTAGAAAGTAATTTATTACTTTTTTTAATTTTAAAACCAGATATATTCTTATTGGCATAGATGAAATTAAATATATAACCTAGTAAGCATGTAATTTATTATTGTTCAAACGGTACCATTTTTAAAACCGAAAGTAGGATTTCTAGACGTATATGTCCATTTCGACAAACGCGATTATTTTTAAGTTTTAAAGCGCAAAAAAACACCGATTTCTATTTTGTGAACATCAGATATATTCTTATTGGCATAGATAAAATATGTTTTATTTATTTATACTTAAATTTACTATGCCATGTAGTTCATTTCAAGGTGTGTGGCTTTAAAGATCATTTTGTATTTTGTTTAATCTATGTTACCAGACCAAATGTAGCGTTAAAATGTTTGCTATTGCTATAGGGAACACTGAACATTGTATATGTGTTAACTTTATGTTTCGAAATAGTGCGAGAAATATTCGTTGATTTTTGGGTGTGTATGGGCTTTTAACTATTTTGTCAACATCATTTAATTCTATGATTTTTTAAGATAAACGTGCAATTTTAATCCAAGAATGTCAAATGATTGTTGGTTCTAATTTAGATTCAATCTTGTTTTAATGCTTTCGAAACTAAACTTATTTAACCTATCCAAACAACTTTTGTTTTGTCGAAATTATCGTTTAACCATGAGTGGTAATCGAATTGTGACTTGTGAAATAATTTATAGTTCCAATGATGGATGCTGCAGAGTTATTAAGGAGTACAGAAGTGTCGTCGGCAAATTGTGATAATTTGTATTCTATGCCATTGATCTTAATTCCCTTAATCTTAGTATTTTACCTCAATTAAATATTTCAGCGCAAATGATGAAGATATGACAACTGATCGGAAATCCTTGTCTGCAACCACGTTGCACTTTGTATAGGAAACACAACTAACAAAAATGAACATTGTTTGACCGCCGACACTCCGTCTTTATACAATACATTAAACAATTGTATTATGTAAGGACGCAAATGTAACGACGATAGCGTCCGATTAACACATGCCCATGAAAAATAATCAAAGGCATTTCCAAAATTTATTTAAAGCATCAGTCGAGGAATGTCGTGTTGATCGGTGCAATGAAGTATATCGTAAATTAGTATTGTATTCTCTCCGATAACCCTACCCTTGATTAAACTAGTTTGGTCGTTGCTTATTAATATGTCATGATAAGTTTCAAACTGTTTGCGATGCATCCAAACCCGATGTTTCACACAGTATTTAGTAATGTTATTGGCCGCCAATTCTGTAAAAAAATGTCTCTGTTAATCACCATTTGGAATGCAGGTAATTATACCTTGTGTTTGAGTAACGGATACATTTCCAATTATAAATGCGTGATTTAGAGCTCTGCACACAAATGGGCCTAATTTATGTCAAAATAACTTAAAAAGCAATGGTAAAACCCGATAAACATGGGCTTTGATTATTTTCCATGTTTTTCAAGGCAATAGTAGCCAATTATATTATTGGCCCTTTTAGACTACTGCGGCCAATTGTATAAATCTGGATAACTCTTATCCAGCGGACAAATTTTGGTTATCTTCAATTTTATGATAAGATAACCAAAAGGTATCCACTGGATAAGAGTTATCCAGATTTATACAATTGGCCGCCGGTATTTAACTCGGTTTTAGAAAGTCAAGGTTTTTTATTTCATCAACATAACTATTTAAATCTGAATCGTTAGCGTTTACCTTTTGATACTAGTATAGGTTTTACAAGAAAAAGGCGGTATCTGTTAAAATGTCACATGTGTTGTCTAATACATTTCCACTTTCATTGATTAAGTTGGTCGTAGTTTTCGAAAACTTACACATTTAATACGTTTTTAAGAATATGAATGATGAGGGATATCATTCTATTATTGCAAAATAAATCAGAAAAGGCATACAAAAGATCAAAACTTTACCCGTCTGCTCTAACATAAAGCTTAATGAAAGAAAGATCCAATAAAATGGAAGTTTTCTGTTATTGCTTAAATTAATTCTGCTTTAAATGTTTTGTATTGCATTTATTTGGTCCGTATGCTTTTATACATGGACTATGCGATATGTCAGAATATTATGTATCTTTTTATTTGTAATATAACAAGTTCCTGAATTTTGTAATCAGCCTTTGGAGATATAACCAACGTTTGCATTTATAGAGTTTAATTACGGCGTTTATATGACAATACTTCTCATTTGAACAATTGTATCAGTAATTAAAAACTGAAATTGCATCCGCTTATTATAAGACAGGCAACATTAAGAAACGTGAAGGCTTATTCGAGGCCTTTGCAGTCATTATGAAGTTTTAATCTGCTCGGTAAAAATTATTCCTCACGCTACTAGTACACGTGGAACAAAGTAAAGAATTAATAGTTTTATGGATTTTCACATAAGACGAATTCCTTCGTATTGCGCAGATCTTATCGCCTTGCAACTCACTCTTTTGCTTGAACGTGCATGCATAATGGTGGTGTTGAAAGCGATGATATCGTTAACGACTTGATGTAGATACGCCGCGAGTGCATGGGTACAGTCATAGTCTAGAATTTTTACTTGTACACATAAGCCTTGATTCATCAAAAAGCCTCTTTAGTCGTAAAATTTAGAAATGTTGTAAATGTACAAACGAAATGTATACTTATCTATAAAGCTCTGCAAATTACAAGATTCAATTGCTTTTG
Source organism: Dreissena polymorpha (assembly GCF_020536995.1). NCBI lineage: Eukaryota > Metazoa > Mollusca > Bivalvia > Myida > Dreissenidae > Dreissena > Dreissena polymorpha. The sequence goes on from NC_068357.1 coordinate 116,021,127, forward strand.
CTAATTATGTGAGGAAAAATCTTGCAAATGTAAATGGAAAAAGTTCAAGACATTAATGTCCAATCTTAAATGACTGATCCAATAGCTATTGCAAATGTTTTGGAATTAAATATTTAACAAAATGTGTATGAGAATATACCAATAGTTAAAAAAGGTTTAATCAAAGTGTTAGCACATAAATAACTTGCGTGTGTAAACAATTTGATTGCACTGAAATGCCATTGTTAAACTGAAATCGGTGTTGGTTCCTTCGTTCATATAATAATATATTTTAAAGGTTATCTATTTTTCACTTTCATAAAGTAACACGATATTTGCTCATTATTATTATTATTTATATATGCGTTTTTATTTTATTCATATTTACTTGACAGATAGTGACCGATATTTATACTTAAAATGCTATTTTGTATAAAAATCTAATTACTCTAACTTCTCTATTAGCAAAATAACAGTTGTTCAATGACATATATTTTGGATTTAGCATATAAATAACTTGCGTGTGTAAACAATTTGATAGCACTAAAATGTCATTTGCTAAACTGTATTCGGTGTTGGTTCCTTCGTTCATATGATAATATATTTTAAAGGTTATCTACTTTTCACTTTCATAAAGTAACACGATATTTGCTCATTATTATTATTATTTATATATGTGTTTTTATTTTATTCATATCTACTTGACAGATAGTGACCGATATTTTTACTTAAAATGCTATTTTGTATAAAAATCTAATTACTCTAACTTCTCTATTAGCTAAATAATAGTTGTTCAATGACATATATTTTGGATATTCAATTTTATTAGAAATGCATATTTCTCGCATTAATCGGGTGACAGAACAAAGACGTACATATATATTTATATACCTGGTAGACGCATTCGATATATAAGTGGACATTTTTTCCGTAATTTGGAAAATAACTGAAAAATACTGGTTATAGATAATGATATAAAGTAGATTGCATATTACAAAAAGAAGACAAAACAATAATGCTTGATGTTTTCATAACTAAAATTATTGCGAATTAACAAATTCTAGTGTCAGTGAAAGGTATTGTGTGTAAAAACATTAATTATGTATTAGGCACTCTGTTGTTTTTTTCAAAAATCTACTCTGATTTACACTTTTTGTTTGCATACAAAGCAAACTTTGCACATCAATTATTTAAGTTTCTCTGCAATGTCTTAATATTACCCTGTTGAATTTTACTGTATATATATATATATATATATATATATATATATATATATATATATATATATATATATATATATATATATATATATATATATATATATGTTTTTGTGTTTCTTCACAAAACATCAGTAATAAGAGATCATTTCGTGTTTTTAACGTTATGTTTTCGTGTTTTATCTCCTTAAATGTAAAAAGCATGAGACGTTAAGTGACTCTTTCACAGATTGAGAATGTTTTGTGCCATTAAATGTTTTAAATCATTAGATATAAGCGTCGGAACCACAAAGATCATTTATATGGAAAAAAAATCGGCCACCTGCACAATGTTATTTCGAAATTCATTTCATACTACGAACTGATCCACTTGTATCAAAATTTACTTATAAAATCAATAGAACATTCCATTGTGTTCACTCACTCGCGTTTGTATAGCTTTATATTTGTATCAATGTCGACTGAGTATTAATATACAAAGGTATGTATTTAGTCTTTGTCTAGACCATTAGTGATATTTGCATAATATAAATTGCGGTAAGTTTATCGCCAGGTTACTTGTATTTTTAAATGTATATGGTTATAATTGTTGCAATATAAACCAAAGGGCTGTTGGGATTTAATTAATATTTTCTCTGTACGTCATGGTTTGTAGGGCTCTATTTTAAAAAATTTGAGTAAATGTAATATCAATCTAAATCAATTAATGTTTGAAATTGTAAGCGTCTATGATAATACTTTTCGGACTTGCATTGTATATATTATAGTTAACAGCGTGACGTAGACGCCTAGACGGCTTGACAAATAAACTTCAACAGCAACTACAAGTCTTTCAGTTAGCATACTGCTAAATCTCGTAAAGATTTGCCATCAGGTGTTATGACTCTGTTATTACTTGTCCAATAATTCGCCGAACAATATGCCCACGTAAATACTACATATACAGTTTTTGTAGGTTCTTCGTGAAACGTAGATACGAATTTAATGACGGGCTGACATCGAGTATGATGAATAAAATACTAAAATGAAAATTATAGCGAAGTTTCGTTCAAGACATTCGCAAACTCATTTACATCAAAATTAGATTTCGGACGAAATAAATTAACGCGATTCTACATGAACATTCACAATCTATTGCGATCATTTTTATAAGCTATGTGATACGCTATATGTAAGCATGTTTTGAATGTCTAGTAAGAGAAATACAGATGATACTAAAGGACCCTTATGGGGAAATTATTAACCTGTGTATACTTATCGAACAGTTTCAATACAGTACCCTCGCTAAGAAATATTAATATTCTTTAAATGATATTAGAGGTACTTTGTTAACCATTGGTTATTTCCGTGCCCAATACGTATAAGCATTCCAGCTATGGACGTAAGTGAATTAAAACTTGATAAGCTACCAACAAGAATAACTCATATTTTCATAATATGAATTTCTAGAGGAATAATTTCATTGTCAAATTGTTTAACTGTCGATTTGCGATGGAATAGTAGCTTATTGCGTTAAAATGATGAACTCTTTCAAAATTATACAAATATAAATGATTATAGTTCAGCATTCTGAAACCAAAGGAATTGTTACGGTATTGTTCACTGTTTGACCGATGCCTCGCGAATATCTCAATTTAAAATCTATAATATAAGCATATCAATAGGCTTAATAATAATATTTAATCAGCTATCAACATTTGTTTAACCCTGACGATTTGCAATTTACAGGAATTTCCCACGTGTGAATAAATAAAAACTGTACGATTTCCATTATTTCGAAGTAGTTTTGTTCAAACCGTGAACACTTTAAGCCAGGTAAGAATCGTCCAAGTCGCTAAAAGTTGGAAGCAGATATCAGACATTAACTGATAACACTTCCAGAAAATAAACGTGTTTAATGGAATTCATTCTTTTCCAAATGGCAAATAAGCTAGTTTCCAGGTAAAATGGACTTCTGCCAATCGACAGTGTTATTGTAAGTTCAGAAGACGTATTTTCTGTTTTCTTTCCATCGACGTTAACATTATATGTCGTTTACATTCAGCTGTTGTCATAGATCAAAGTTGACAGCGAACAGGTGAGGAATTTTTAACAAACTCAGCGAATGCCGATCCTTCATGCATGCGTTTAAATCTTTAAATGTAAATGATTCTAAATAATAAGACACGGACCTTTATATTTATTTTAACGCAGATGTATCGATAGTGTGGCAGTTTTAAATAACACACAATTTTATTTTGTTTTTGTTTTTGTAATTTTATTGCGTTTGTGTTTACGTTCTTTGTGATTGGCCTTAAAACTCAACGTATGTTAAGCATATAATAAATAAATTGTCATTTCTTTCATTTACTAATTTGGACTTCCATTTACTTAAATAAACTTTCGCGTCAGAAACAATAGATCAACTGTACTCATACAATAAACATGAATATGTCTTATCACTAGTACTATTGAAAGTTCAGTGATTTTACTTTTACAGCATTGGTTTACAGTTTATATCTCTCTTGGTTAATTCGTTAAAACAGTTTCACTGAAAATATGGTTTATCAATTAGTAAGTGCTGTACATAAACTAATAGCTGTTTGGCACTTATTTTCATTTCCAGAAAATCAACAAGAAACACACGATGCCCGTGCAGAATTTTATTTAAAAATTATCAAATATCTATAGTCTAAGTCAACGCTAAGTATTTAATTGAAAACGTTTATCAAATATCAAGCTTGGCAACATGAGGGCAATATAAGTTAATGATCGTCATTAAAAATTTAATGCTACATATGTAATACTATCCAAAATCAAGCCGAAAACGTAGTTTAAAGAAAGTCAAAGTAAAATTACATACTATAATACAAACATGCCAACGTGTATAGGTATTTCGTCGCGATCATAAAAATCAAATGTTAATACACATTTTTATACACCTTTATGTTATTAAAACACGTGTTGAACACGCTTCTTTTACGTTAAAAATATAGGTTTAAATCCAATAAAAAAACAGTAGTTATACAGTACAATTATTTTCCTTTTTAATGTGACAGCTTGAGTCACGAAAAAAGAAAGCCGAGCGAAACTCCTCATACATCGTAACAACCAAACTATAACTATACGAATGCATATGTCCAGACCAAACAGGAGTCAAGAAAGACACTCTTAAGAAAGCAGTGTTTATATCAATGCCGAAAATATTATGAGCAATTAATAGCGAAAGTCAGTGCAATAGAGTCCGTATCCATTTAGAGGCGATACTCCAACATTGTGGAATACTTCGATTCATCGGATCCACAATTGGCGTTAAGAGTGATCTTCGTATCTTTGCCTTTGAACGGCTCAAGGTTGGCTTTCCCTTCGAAATGGTTGCCCTTCTTTTCCAAATGGAACCACTCTCCGTCCGCCACGACGGCTACGGCGTTGGCGCCAGGTATGATGACCTTGAAAAAGACGTTACGTAGGGGAGCATCTTTGTGAAGGACCAGCGGCTCGTGAAGATAGCAACCGTCCTTCCACTGGGCGTACTGTTTCGGGAATTTGAAGGCCGGCTGTAACGCCCGCACGCAGTTGATCAGATAGTTGTAAACATTGGGTAGAGTTTTGCTGTCGTCTTGGGCAGGCAGTGCAAATATTTGGAATTTGTAGTACCCGGACTCTGGCAGGCTGATGATGAATGAGATGGTACCGTGGAGGGTTTGCGTGAATACGTATTCGGACTTCTCCTCGTCAGTTCTGCAGTTGATAAGCTGGTGGGTAACCTTCAAGTTATCTTTGCACTTCAGTTTGATCTCCATCTGGTTGTCATTGGTGCGAATTTCTGGCTCTATGTGGCTCAGAGCTGATAATCCCAGGTCACTAAATTTAGGCTGGGCACCTAAGTATCCGAGTGGAAGCTCTGGTTTCTCAGACATCGTTATTTAATATCCCGTTTAATTAAACTCTCCAATGAAGAAAAAGTCAATTCCCTCAGAAAACGCTGCACTTCCGGAAAAAATATATTTCCGCGTTCCCGAACGTAACGCCTTGATGGTTGGTGAAGAAGTAAAGTCACAGGTAAGTTGGCTGTGGGTGGGTAGACGAAGATAGATGTACGCGTGATTTGGGATACTACAGGTAGATTCAAAACCGTGAGACCGTTTAAAGTATAAAAGTTGAGGTTAAATGTACGTGTATAATTTAATGCGATAAATTAACGGTTGAAATTCCGACCGATATTTTAAAAGCATTAGTTCAAGTTTGAAATAAAAATACAGTGTACGTCCTAATGCACGGTTGCAATTCTAATCTTATTGGGATTGTATATAGGCACTATACTTTACAGTGTGCAAAATAAATATTGAAGTAATATAATATTGAGAATAATGTGAGCTGTTAATTGTTCACTTTGAGACGAACACGTACTATTGCTTACATAACAGTGTTTTGAATTACATGTTGCATTTATTTAAAAGCCCGTAAACAATAAACATCAACGAATATTTAGTAAATTATTTCGACAAAACAGATACCACATCAAAAATAAATGTTCCTTATAGCAATTGCCAAACTTTTAACGCTAGATGTGGTCTGGTAACATAGTTTTAACAAGATCCAAAATGTTTTGTTTTTTTGTTTTTTGCGTGACAATACATGTATTTTTAACACATGTTCATTTACCAAGTTTGTATTCGTGTGTCGCATGAAGAGGTATCTTTACGAGAAAGTAAAATAGCATATAGTGTGCCCCCCAAAAATAAAAACGAGCAGTTTGTATGTCGTTAAAGTTAAGTCACCATACCACATCTAGCGTTGACATTTTGGCTATTTCTATACGGAAATTTTGTTTCATGGGTTAACTTTATTTTACGTAATATTGTGCGAAATATGTGTTGATTTTAAGGGTTTATGTTACTTTAAAGCGTAAAAAAGTACATACAATTCTATACAAAATAAATACAAACACTGATGTAGTAATGCGAGTCAATTTGAACATGTAGTCGTGTTCTTGCAACCCATGCTAAATGAACTTACATGTAGGCGGGCTTATCAGATGAAGGCAAAGGAGTCATCCTGTAACTTCCTCTGACAGCGATTCGAATGATAGACGCTTTTTGATGGTGATACATCGTTCTTGTAGGCATGATATCTGCTCCAGAATGCTTGTCGGCGCATTTCTTAAAATAGAAACCCTCTACGATAGTTGGCTGTGAAACGAAGCGCGTATCATTCCAAGAAGATGCTGATGCAGTAATTATAGCCATCGTTTAGCTGTTTCTGGAACTAGATAACTGTTGATTAATACATCGGAATGATCGATAAATCTATATAAATCCTTTTTCATAACAGATGTACAGATTTAGACCAATATATCGTACTGTTTTGAAGAGTATTGGGAATAATGTGTTTCAAAATGTTATAGTTAAGTTCCATTTACTGTTGCTAATTAAAACATAAATTTCATACACTTGTGTAATTGTGTTCATGTTCATGTTCAGCATAAGAATTCCAAACTGTGGTGTTATGAGCGTGCAATAGACGCTCTACATATATAAATTAAATAAGGTAAGGGGTGTTGCGGCAGTTTATTTAACCGAGGATATATTTTTAGCAACACCGATGATGCTATTATCACAACTCAATATTTTGTTATCAGTTTCAGCTGAAATGACCGAGTTGGTGCATAATACCATTGTCAGTGGTTCGATACCAGGTGGGGTTAACTTTTTTTACTTTTGTTTTCTTTCTTTAATTTCATTCTTGTATTATACTGGAGCCCTTTGGTCCGGTTTTTTACATTTATCAATTTAAAGCATTTCATCACAAACGTCAAAACATGCCGAAATCTGTGAACAAGTACATGTAAGTTATTAATGATTAAGGTCGAGTTTGATACTGTATGGTATTATGTTTGTGATTAAATATTGTTTTTTTTATTAATGTCTTTTGGTAAGCTGTTGTGATCCCAGTTAAGATTGTAAACAATTTCTAATGGTTATGCATATTTCTAACAATCTATGTACCGGTACTTGGGTTTTTAGTTTAAACCTATTTATTTTAGCTCGATTGCGTCGAAAGCCTTAGGCTTATATACACGCTCTCGAGTCCGTTTCCTGGGCCTAGAACCAGTACTTGGTGTCTTTGGGGGAGATCTAAAGAACGCTCCCACGGTGGGGATCGAACCCGTGACCTCCCGGTCGCAAGGCGGACACCATATCCATTACACCACTGCGACTTTGACTTGGGTTTTGCCTAATTGCTGTATTTTATGAAATTTGATGTAGACGGTAGGGATAGTTAAAACAAAAAATCTGTGTTAAAAGTGCGGTGACCTCCTTTTCTATTTGTTTTTATGATGAAAACACGTAGATGAACATATTTGAGCAGTTTCGCAGAATTCTATTTGACAGAAAAAAATTAAATTATATATGTGGTTACAATAATAAAAAATGACGTTATATATATATATATATATATATATATATATATATATATATATATATATATATATATATATATATAATATATATGTTGGATATTTATCGTGTTTGAGGCATTGCAAATGTTTATGCGCTCGAACGATAGAATACTCATTTTATGGGAATCATAAAAATTGACAGCGAGATAGCAAACTATTCAATATTTTTTTAGGGCGATATTAAAATTTTGCATCAACAGCGCACGATAGATTTACCTTAATGAATGCATACTGAACTCGAGATGGAGGCATTAATAACTAATCTCAATTTTGTCCCTGCAGCATGTATATCTTTGTTAAAATATCATAAATGTACATTTAATAGGTAATAAACCTACACTTATTACACAACGCATTTCAATATGTATATAATATGTGTTGTCTTTTACCGGTATACATGAAACACAGAAATGATTTTAGTTTCCGCACGTTATAAACTGAGCGCTTTGACAAATGATGATCGAATTCGGTATGCTTAGTATTTAAATGCAAATGTTTATTAACCCATTTATGCCTAGCGTCTAGAAAAAACGCCTTGGCAAACAGCGTAGACCCAGATGAGACGCCGCATGATGCGGCGTCTCATCTGGGTCTGCGCTGTTTGCTTAAAGGAATTTCTCCAAGAAATATTCTAAATATAGAAATGAATACTCTAGACATCCCTAATTTTGGAAATAAATTGATCCAATTTAGGAGAATGGGTGAGTCCACTAGGCAAAAACGGGTTAATGTTGAGATCAACTTGTGAAAAGTCCTGAGTAGAGATGGCCTTATACTATTATTGACGTTTCCACACTGAAGCTAGACATCGCTTTGACCTACGATCTCGGTAATAGGAAGGAGAGCATAACAGCTTTGACGTCAAGCGATGAGGACCTATGTCACAGGAGCTGGTAACAAGAAAACAATTTTCTCCATAGATATTTATCTCGGCGAGATATCTAGCAAAACGTCATGAGAAAAAATCTCCCTTTCTATAACATTTGGGAGAAATGAAGACGGTTTTTGATTCTGATTATGTCTACTAGTACTGCTACTAGTAAAACAATTAGTATTACTAGCACTGATACTAAAAGACATGTTAATAGGAAATGGGAAAGCGGAAAAGAAATTTACCTCTTATATTGAAGTTTCATTATTTCCACGTTGTAAAATCGGAAATTAGAGAGTATTAGAACATAGTTCTAATAACAACAAAAAAACTTCCAAAACCAATTTACTTTAAAGACATGGCGTTTTGTTCAAATATTTAAATTTCAAATTATACTTATAGTTGTCGTAGTGTTTACCTTAAATGTGTTATAATTATTTAATAATATTTAACTGCTCATAACGATAACTCATTTTGGTTTACATGCAGCGTGTAAGCAATATGCGTGCATTTTATTATGAAAACTCAACACCAAATATTTAAACTAACACAATTTATTACAATACTAAAGTATTGATTTCACAAGAAATTAATGAAATTAAAATGTTATGTGTAGTGATATGGGCTTCTTTTTTCGGGGTTTTGTTCTTGTGGTCTTTTTCTCGAACAAATTTAAAGATGTCTATTTACACAAACAAGCAGGTAAGGGATGATCGACATCTTAATTTGTTTTCTAAAGTCCATGTTGCTTTTACTTTAAGAGTGAAGTCTCCTGTAATCATACGAGTCGTGTTCTGAGAAAACTTGGCATAATACATGTGCGTAAAGTGTCATCCCAGATTAGCCTGTGTACTGCGAACAGGCTAATCAGTGACGACACTTTCCGCTTTTATTACATTTTCCGTTAAAATAAAGTCTTTTCTAAGCAAAAATCCAATTTGGGCGGAAAGTGTGGCCCCTGTGCGGACTGCACAGGCTAATCTGGGTCGACAATTTACGCACATGCATTATGCCCAGTTTTCTCAGAACGCGACTCATATTATATGAAGAAGAAGTATACCAAAAACGTGGAATGTTCTCAACGCAATCATTTTACAATCAATTTGGGCCACAAAGAAACCAACCGTTACATCGACCCAAATGATTAATTGATGTACACTTATTCAAAATAGTAAACATAATTATGTGAAAATGCACAGAGACACAATATGAGTCTTTGTTATAACATTCAGGTATTCAAAAACGCAAGTTATTTGTTAAATTCAGTACCTTAATAAGTGTTTGTTGATCAGAAATAACATATAGTGTGATGCATATATTTTATCAAAGATAAACAGTATAATAAATATTGTTATGTGTTCTGTGTATATGTATTAAACTGTCTCTCATAGTTCAATCATATGTACGTAACAAGCAATGACAACGGTATACATACGTTTTCACAGACAATTTATCATAGAATTCCTGGAATACCGATCAACTTACTGAGAAATCAACACGCGACTCTTTGTGTTAAGTACATGCGTACCGAGAATATAGAAATATTACATTACGAGCACCTACGTCTGCGTTCTGAGAAAACTAGGCTTAATGCATGTGCGTAAAGTGTCGTCCCAGAAAGCCTGTGCAGTCCGCACTGGCTAATCAGGGACGACATTTTCCGCTTTTACGGTGTTTTTAGTTTCAAGGAAGTCCCTCCTTACCGAAAATCAACTTTAGGCGGAAAGTGTCGACCAATTTAGAAGGATGGAAGAGTCCACTAGGCACGGGCATGGGTTAAATCTGTATAATAAAAACTATTATATTATTAAATTGCCGTTTAGCTAAGTTCGCATGTGAAATGAAGAATGTTTTTCCTTTCTAACGTTATCGTCATAAATTATCAAACATTAATTCTTAAATAATGCTATAACGCGTAGTTGTTGATGTTGTGCGTCGAACACATGCATTATATAACGTGCTTAAGCTTTCCGGTACCGTATGTAACATATCTGTACAACCATCAAGAAGAAACTGTCAAAATAAATCATTGCCTCAAAATGTTTGTTGTTTCGCATTTTCCTACCAAATGGGATATACCTCGAAATGTTTCTGATTCTCTGTTGTTGGCAGCATACCAACGTTCACGAGCATTTTGAAATACGACCGATTCTAAAAATTCTCCCGGCGCACCTGAAGGTGGGGATATATTTTAATGTGAGTATTATTATTTTGGCAGGCACAAGAATGCTACTTGGAATAGTTCATCATTACAATCTGACACCGCTTCTCTTAACACTATTTGTATTGAATGCGTAGTTTACTGTAAGTATTTATTTAAGCTATAAGCGTAATTCAATTATTGTATATACCACAATTTTAAATGCATGCATAACAATGTGTTAACAAAATTTATCCATTGTGCCTTTATTTCGTGTAGAAGCCTTACTAATTGGTCGACAAATATATGAGCATCGCTCTGCGAAAATGTTGTTTACTGCATGTGCGTAAAGTGTCGTCCTGGATTAGCCTGTGCAGTCCGCACAGGCTTATCAGGGACGACACTTTTTGCTCAAACAATATTTTACTTATACAATATTTTTCGTAAGAAGAGAATTTCTGTAAACGAAAAAAAATCAAACAAGCGGACAGTGCCGTCCCTGATTAGCCTATGCGGAATGCACAGGCTAATTTAGAACAACACTTTACGCACATGCACTAAATACACTATCACAGAACGCGGCTCATATATATTATATAACAATCTAATTTTTTGTAGATGTTCATGTAACGCCACTATTTATATCCTGTGTTACTTTACATTTCAGCACTAAAATATCAAATAACATCATATAAATAAACTAAATGACGTTTCTATAATGTGCGAGTTTGCTGTGTTCAACAAGGTTAAAATTCACATATGTTAATAAGATTTTTGTTTTCTGCAATGCCGGCGAGGCTAATGGATAAAATGAAATATACGAGTATTATGAATTTATATATAAACTCTCTGTAGGGAAATGCATTATCATTTATTATTGATCCACATTATATCCGATGTTTATTTCTTCAAAATGTATGATGTCTGAAAATCGCAGTAAAATATAATTGTATCTGAAAAATAATAATAGTTTTTATACTAAAGCATTAAGTACGCATTAGATTGCACGGATAGTTCTTATCTTAAATGCAAATCACCATATTTCTGCAATTAACATCATTGTGTATTGCATAAGATTACAAAAAAGCTACAAAGAGTATCTCAACGGGCGATAAAACATTTCATTTCTATGGTCTGCTTTTGGCAAATATAAATAATCATACCTGAAACCCGTTTACATTACTAGCTCTTTGTGCTTTAAGGTGATCCGTCATGTTGCCGTAACATGGTGTTATAAGAATCTTTAAACTGCTAACATTGTTTTATTGCATACACATTATTTATACACGCCGATATATTGCATGTCTTAAATGTGTACAGTAACATAAAGAATCTCACGTTATTTGTTATCCTATTAGCATGAATGGTTAAGCTACCATGCATCGCTCTTATCGTTGTGATCAAGTACACTTGTAAAAATAGTCATAAAAATAAATCAAACCTTAAAATTAATCACTGACTATTGGCACTGTTTATATATCAGTTCATTTTTCCTTTAGTTTTATATATATGAGTATTTATGTTAACGAGGTATAATAAATGAAGTGGCCATCATATACTTACAATATGGGATGGATATGCTTATCATATTATGAATAGAAGTATTTTGCTTATGGACTTGATAATTAAACAAAATATGTAATGTTTCCACACACACAAATATTTTGATTATCGTCAACGATCGCAAACAATTTAAAAGTTCAACATTTTGTTTGTAAAAAATAAATTGTTGAGTATAAATGTTCCGATTTGTATCCATCAGCAAGCATCATAAATATATCAACATAAATCTAGTTTTCTCAGCGTGAATGCATTATCTTCTGCTATTCACATTCCTATACACCAACATATTTTTCGGCAAGGTATTGGTCTTTATGAGCATACGCAAGTTTAATTGCAATTTTGCAGTAAACTGCACAAAGATTGTTAGGGTATTAATTGAATTCTGAAGAATTTTAAAGAACAGCATGAATCCAGGAGTAGATTGTAGCTCTCGTAAAAGATTTATGATAAACATGATCTGAGATAAAATGTATGCATGCCTTTATCAAAACGAATTTAGAATAATATTTGAATGATCGAAATCATGGTGTATAATACCTAGAGTGTTACATGTTTTATATATTTATGAAATAAAACAGCTTTTCTTCGATTATAATTTTTAAGTCATTGCAAACATATCACGAATATTTTGCTTCGGCAATATATTTTCGTAAAGAACTGCAGAGGGGCGTAGCTGGGCATACGCAAATACGCACGTGCGTACGCTGTTTGGAAAAAATACAAAATTAAAGTGATCGAAAAAATGCAATAAAATGTGATGCCTAATACGGTTAGCGATTTTTTTCTATGCGAGAGGTGTGTTTTCATATCGAAAACACTTTAACTGTCCTAAAGTTGTTGTTTTTTCTCGACTTCATAGAATACGCATGATTTAGCTACCATTTTCGAGGTAACGTTTCTTTTCACGTGGTGACGTGGTGACTATCCATAACATTATTATCGGCTGCGCTTTATCGTTGTTTTCTACTATGTATCCGAATGGATCAGTAACGAAGCGGGCGATTTTAAGAATGGCTGCTAATTTGATGTCGCCCCGTTCATAGATGTTTTCGAAGGAAAATCAGACCAGCCAACATCCATTACAGTCGTTCTGCTTCGAATTTATGGCGGACGAAGCCACTGATGCTGCCACTATGGAGCAAATGGCTCTCTGCCTTCGATTTTACGATGCAGAGAAAGCCTTTCTCCGAGAGTAATTCGTTGGGTTTGCCGAGTGCAAGTCTACCATCGGCTAATGCCTTCCTCGAGAACCTTCAAGCTCTTGGTGTTAAAATTCAGAAAATGTGCGGCCAAGTTTATGATGGTGCGTCGAACATGTCCGGAAAGCAGAAGGAGGTCCAGGCTCGCATCCAAGACATCGTCGCGAGAGCTGTATACACTCACTGCAAGGTGCACTGGTTGAATCTCGGCATTATACACGCCTCCGACTCGATGCACGCTAAGAACATGATGGAAACTGTCCTAACAACAGCGTTTGCTTTTGACTACTCTGCCAAACGGCTTTTGCGGTTCTATGAGAACTTGGAGACTGACGCCGTAGGCACAGAAGAGATGGGTAGGAGAACAAAACTTGCAATTTCTTCTCGTTCTGCCCTGCATGCAAGTATCGACAGAAACAGCGGAGAGGTGTTTTTGTACAATGAGACGGATGAAGACATGCCTCCGTAGCACCATGGGAACGGAGCGCATGCCCGGTCTTGCCCTGTTGAATATACACCGAGAGCGAGAGATCGATCTGGAAGAGATCGTTGACGTATTAGCCAGACGAAAGGAGCGCCGTTTGGCACTTTTATTTCGTGCGTAATGTAATGCATGTCATACAAGAGACCTTGCATTTATTCGAATGTATACAGTTTACGTGTATTGTTTTTAAAAATATTTTGCTATAGGTAGAGAATACAAGACGAGATGTTAGTGTCAGACTAGAGTTATCGAGTAAATATGATAGACATAGTTCCTATCTAAAATATGGATATTTTGCTTAATTATGTCTCTTGTATTTGTGTTTTAACAATACAAATTAAGCTTAAGTTACTTTCATCCAAAAGTGTTATGTCCTGTGTTATACCATACCATAACATGGTTTCATTTAGACATACATAAAATGATATACCCCGACACAATTCTGGAATAAAAATCTTAAAGGAAAACCACATGTTTTTAAATCGACGACAAATGGTATCATATCCGAATTTATCACGCCATATTTTGCACTATAATATTGTCTGAAACCTCTCTAAAATGTTCGTACGGCTTCGTAAAGATAAACAAATTTGACGGGAGAGCATGCCCCCGGACCCCCTAGCATGCCGTTTGCGTACACTGAATATTAGCCCAGCTACGTCCCTTCTGCATTTTGTGATGGATATGCGAACACAATTTGTCAGTGTTTTTATCTACTTACATATCATCTTTAAAAGTTCTCCCATATTGAGAACACAGATTGGTCTAATCAGCGAGCACATAAAATATGTACATTAAGAACAAAATGCCTTTTGCTTTTAAAGAGCCATTACATGCGCTATCGTATATATATATAACATTAAATGTCTGTATTGAGTGCAGCTGTATATATTCTGAGGCGAGGGAGTAGACTTGGTCTTTCGTTCTCATCCCATTCAAACATGTTATTGTTCACTATAAATGTTGCATTAAATTGTTGACAATATCTCTAATCATTTGCTTAAATATACTTCCGTATTAATTTTTCGTTTTATTATGAATGTCTATTTCAACAGGACCAGTCTGTGACAGAGCTATATGTCACATGATAAAGTCTTGTTTGTGCAAAAACCTGACGATTTCAAAACATACGTTGATATATAATATATGTTATTTCTAAAAAAAATTCTCAATTATTGTAAGGTGTCTGCACCAGTATTTTAGGTTCATATGGAGTAAACTGCTGAAGCGACGACCGAAAATGGTGGCGGTTATGTGTCAAATTACAAACTCGGTGCTTATCAAAACGACTTGTTTGTGAACTAAAGCTTGTCTTCAAAAAAACGTCATCAGGAATACTAATAATAAATACAATACCATAAATAACCTCGCGGTGATGAAAACAAAATCTTCTTCTGACATAAATACAATATGTAAATTATTGTCAGATCACAGTTGTGTTGTATTTATTTAAATCTTAATTGAGGATCTGACAAAATTCATTCAATACATACTCGCAATTGTAACTCTAATGTGCAATGTAGCTCGTACATTTCGTTCAGTCGTTAACGTGTAGCGCAAACTGCTCGAATCTACCTGTTGATTGGCTTGTCAGATAAAAGTTAGAAGTCATGTTACTTCCTCGGTCAATCTCTGATGGACATATATCGTTATTGTAGGCAAAATATAATTGTTCGAAATGCTTGTCGGTGCATTTTACGCTGTCTAATCCAGGTTTTCACCTATATTTATCTTAAAAGCCCATACAATGTTGAAAAATTGTTCCGCCAATAGGCCCGAATTAATTACTGCAACTTTCTTCATTGTTAAAAATACCTAAACAAAGAAAAAAAAACAACGTTATGTCTTGTCTTCAAAGTGTTTAATTGTTCTCTGAAGAACTCGTTGACTTTATTTCTTGTGTAGTATAACATCAAGGATGTACCACATTAGGAAATCCAGACGCCATTGGGACATCATTACTATTAATTTAGATGCGTGTCTTTTTGTGGCGCATAGTTCTGCTTCTGCAACAATAAGTAAGCGTGTCGGTATTGTCTGTGTGCTTAGAATGGCCTATGCCAATTTGGTGGAAAGGTTACCATCGGGGCCTAATTTATTTTTACTGCCGGGTTGCAAAATAAAATCCTGATTACAAAGCCAATACGACATAGAGACCGTAAACCGATTAGTTATGTTACTCGGCTGTTACTGGCATACGTAAATACTTGTACTATCTGGAGTCACACACATTTTATCCACTAGCTTGCTTTCACAAAAACAAGTCTTTGTTGGGCGTTGACATCATCGTAGTAGGCTTTCCAATTAAAGTGTAATCTACGTGTGTACTCATTTAATGTATGTGGATGTAATGTGGAAAAGAATTTATTAGAAACACAGCCGCATCATTTTTCTTTGACTTGTTTTACCAACACACACCAATTCACATTAAAGCCGTATATCTTTTTCAAGAGAGAACTCTTGTTAATAATAACTACCCACTACGAGAGGTTGATCAAAACAGAGGCCGCGAGTATCCCTTATGGATACCGATGCATGTATACTGCCGTTGTTACCGTGCTGCTAGAACGCGATAAAGGATTATAATATATTGATCTTGCCAGATTCATCCATGGAAATATTGATAGCTGAAATTACATCAAGATCTAGGCCGAAATAGTTTATTCAATTGTTAAAACATTTGTTGCGAAAATAGTTTATTTAAGGTGAAATGCAATATATACGCATGCAAAATAACTTTGATAGACGTTGACGTAAGTATATTAACTCGTATTTGTAAAGATTTCAAATGCATATCTTGTTTTATTTAATGGGTGCAATATCCAATGGATGGTTGTATGAAACGTGAAATTCGATTATTTCGATTGAAAGTTATTCGATACATAATTACCATATTTTAAATAACAATGTGTGTATTTGTCGAGCGTTTGTTGTTTGAGCATATGCTTGATACTTTTATATGAATATGCAATGCTTTCATCAATCGTTTCATGTAAAGACATGTAAATTTATTTTTTCAGATTAATCTGGTTTGACGCAAGGTGAGTGTTTGAACAAGGTTATAAAACTCAATTTATCATGTATCATCCACATCGACACTAAGAGAGCTAATTTATTCAATATTTGTTTTAAGGGCGATGTTTAAATTTGACACAAACACTCCATAACTCGCATAGCTTAAATCAATGCACATAATCTTCAAGCTGGAAACTAGAACAACTTATTAGTAGTTTGTTTCCACAATACATAAGCCTTTCTATCAATGCGGAGTCTTAAATATACATTTTGTTTGTAACAACCTAGGCTAACGAAACAGTCTGAAAGATATGTAAATACTAAATAGCGATGAGCGAGGCTAACTTTTAAGTCTATTTGTAGTTTCTTTTGTGCCGAAATGTTTATCAGACGGCTGGTTATTCAATACACTAATATATAGCATACTTGCCAATACCAATTTTAGACTTTCCTAGATGTTAAAATAACTGATAAAGGCGCATTTGCTTTCTTTAAATGCAGCGAAAGGGTTGTCAACATCCATTCATTCACAAATATCAGAATGCATAAACCTGTTCACTTACTTAGTAATGGAAAAGTTTAAAAGATTCTTAGATTGACAAAACATGCGTACATTACATTAACACAGCGGTATTAAACTACATCCCTATGATCGTGAGTTAAACGATTACTTAGCGATTGAATTAAGTAGTTTAATTATTTTGATTGAAAAAAAAACAATTTTCAAAATTATACATTGTCAAAAGCAATAAGATAAGATTTATATTTATATATGTGTAACAGAAAAGGAACGGGACAAAAATGATAAAGCTTTCCAATCGATCAAAAGTCCATTACAGGCCCTATATATAATACTGATATACTATATATTACTTAAATAAGTTGGTACCATTTTGATGCACGAGTTCAGAATACCAACTCGATTTTCAGTCATGTAACTCAAGCCTGACATTTCGTTGTTGTTGTTTTGCTCACTAGTAAGTCATACTGGTAGAAGATTGCGGGACAGATATGTATACGTTTTAACGTAAAAAATCGCGTCCTGCATTTTTTCTTAACGAATTTCAAATAACCGGATAAATAATAATGCTATATCATGATTATTTATCCAACAACAACATGTATAGCAGGCTACACTCTAAGGTAATACTAGAGCACAGAATATGTATCATTTCGTCTACTGTTTAAATTAACAGATGTAAAATTACATAATTAAACGGAAAGAGTAGTGTTAAATGAGGTGTGAGATCTCAATTTAGTTTTCACATGTCATTGTCTTCAACAATTATAACTAAGAAGGCTGTTGTACTTACTCCCATTATCTCCAAAGGCATTCGTTCACAATCTTTAAATGCACTCTAATAGAACATTCTCCAATCCTTCAGTACTCCAAAAAGAAAAGCCTAACTACGAACACAGAGTCAAAATCTTGAGCATGAATAAATCGACAAATTGTTATGAAATAACACATTTATAAAATATAAAGCATATTTAAAAAAGATACACAATCAGATTCATTGATTACAGTTTCTCTTGACAATCTTGGTTATTGTAGTGCCAAAAAGAAACAAATTTTTAATAGCCAGTTCCATTAGATACACTGACAATTGTATAGCATAAACAGTATTAACAGAAGCATTATAAAGTGGTATGTATGTAAGTAAATGTGTGTCAGATTTTAAATAATTGGACAATCTCTAAAGATTGGCATTCGCTTTTAACATTTTTACCTGACAATTTTTCCTCGAATACCCGACATTCCTTTGCAACCGTTTAGTAGTCAAAATGCATGAATTCCTATTCAGTAAATGCATTACCAGACAAACAAAATGGCGTGGCATTTTGAAGGCATTATGTTTTTATAATGTGGATACGCTTACAAAGAGATCATTCTTAATTTAATGCATACGTATGCAATTTGGCCTCTGAAGCACGTGACTCACCCCAGGTAAATGATCGTTAAAGATGTGTATTTTTGTGAGCAGTAAATTTGTTTTGCGTCCGAATAGGTCACTTGCCACAAAGAAGGACCGCGAATTCTGATTTAATTTGTTCTTAACATTTTATTGTTTAAATAACCTCGCTTTACAGCGACATTTAATGAATGTGAAGCTTTTTTAATCTTTCTATTTGTCAAATAACGGCACATTTCAAGGACATAGTATTGTTCGATATGTTTTTTAAAATGAATTTTAGAGCAATGATTTTTTGTATTCAATTCTGTTTATTCAAACCTTATCATTCTATTGATTCGTATGTCTTCAGAACTATAGACGTTGGCGTCCATAATTACCATGAATTGATATTTAATGGTTTATTGTCAACCGCAAACATTATGGAGCATGTGCTTAACGCTTTTTTTCCTGACGGTCATCAAACTTTTTTAATCAACACAATGATCAAAATATACTATGGCTAATGTGGTTTTGCCCTTTTTGTGTCAAATAGTATGCATTTTGAACTTCCTCCGTGTCTGTGTTGATGGCGTTATACCAACGTTTTCAAGGATTTCGAAATACAAGCGAAATACAAGCAATTCTTAAATTTCTGTCAGAAGGTGAGGAGATATTTCGATTACGGTATAAGTTGGTTATGATTTTGGCAGAAACAAGAACGCCATATGGAACAGGGCATCCGTATGCTAATTTTATGATAACGACTGTCTATAATAGTTCGGTTTTCCATGATTTCGGCAAGAACGCTCGATATCCGCTAATTACTTCATACTAGAAGATGTTACATTCGAGTAGACAAGTCGAAAATAAGAGATTTAGAAAAAATATGTATTTTTCTAAATATGTCTACAGAAATAGATAGGCCATATCGAAAGTGCAAACATGCCGTCTTCTTCAAAAACTGGAAAACCTGTTCAATCAACGAGCTCGTGGTTGTCAGATTAACAAAACATACAATCTCCCACAAATATATTTCTCATTTATTTTGTGTAGGCTAATCTATCAACTTGGGTAATTGGATGATGCACAAAATGAGATTAGATTTTAAGCGTGTTCCTAATTGCATGTCTAATATTATTAATCATACCACCGCATTGATATCTGCCTGATATAACGTTGCCTGATATATTTTTTATATCATGGTCAATAGGAAGTTCTTATATCAGTCATGTGCGGAGGATTGTCATAATACTCGGAATAAACTATAAAGTAATCATTTGAGTAAAATCGAATCAGAATCAACAAAACAAACACATTAATACCAAGATGTAAACACAAAATGCAACACAAACAGCAAAAAAAAAATTTTTTTGCGCGCGTGCTCATGACGTCATTAGTAACACGTCAAACGACAAAATTCATATTCTTTCCCGCTTAAATTGCAGCTTGTGTGCGATGTTTTTTCATTATTTCTTTGAAATCGGGAACGTAAATATATGATAAACAGAAAAAAAGGTTACTGCTGATCTTTTGTAATATATCAGGCTCGGCACGAATAAATTAACGGCTCGGCAAGACTCGTCGTTTTATTATTCTAAGCCTGATATATTACAAATAGATCAGGCAGTAACCTGTTATTCTCTATTTACTTGTTTAACTCCTCAAACATGTTACACTTCTAACCAAATAGAGATAACGTTGAGAACATGTTACACATTTGGAACGGATACATGTTTGGAATATTTTACATTTACTCTAAACTGGTAATAACGTGTATATTCTTAACAGTAACAAAAAGGTATGTATTACCATTCCCATTTAATAATTGTGCGTTATTTTGCGTAAAACAAACGCTTTATGTTATATTTAATTATCTCATTTTTCAGCGGTGTGATAAGGGGAACAACCACCGAAATACATCCCAAAAATAGACAGTAGTGTTTCTTTCCAATATGATTTATTTCCCATTGAAAGTATTTATACTAATAATTTTCTGTTTTGTACAGTCATTGAATTGTTTGTAAGGTACATAGGTGATGTTGATGTTAATCTAAGATTTTATTATACTTTCATGAGTTAGCATGTAATACCTAATTGCATGTTGTTGCGTTCGTCGTGCTTTCTCCTGAAACGTTTCATATAAACTATATATATATATATACATATATAGGTTATATCTATTGAAACATAGTTGAATGATCCGCTTTTCTTGATTCCAGAAGGTGCTATATTAGGTTTTACTATTTTTGTGTACCAAACACTTAAATTGTGCTCATTATTATAGATGCATGATTATGAGTACTTGTATCATAGTTCTATACGGATAACAACACGTTAAGTCAAATAACAATTGTTGACATTGTTTCATGAATACAAAAGTTATCGTCATAAATACCAGAGACAGCTTTTTACCCCCGCCAGAATAATTTTGACCGTGAAGTGGTTACGTTGATTTTCAGCAGTCGTGATTGATTGATGACGACTTGAAATCTTCTAAATACAATTTGCTTTTCAGTGAGTATAGGAGATATGAAGCACATGCAAAAAACATGAAGGCTAGACTATTGGTAAACATATGTCCACATGCAAAGAGACACAATATGAGTCTTTGTTATAACACGCAGTTATTCAAACACACACGTTATTTGTTAATTTCAGTACCTTAATAAGTGTTTGTTGATCAGAAATAACATATAGTGTAATGCAAACATTTTATCCAAGCTAAACAGTATTTTATGTTTTATGTCTTTCAGATTTCAATCATACGTACGATACAAGCAATGAGAAAGGTATACATACGTTTCACAGACAATTTATCATAGAATTCCTTAAATACCGTTCAACTTACCGAGAAATCAGCGTGCAAAGCTTTGTGTTAAGAGAGTATAGAAATGTTACATTACGAGCACCAACGTGCTTGTTAAATGCAATAATATGCTTGTCATTTGAGATCATTTGATTCGCGTTCTGAGAATGCATGTGCGTAAAGTGTCGTCCCAAATTAGCCTGCGAAGTCCGCACAAGCTAATCAGAGACGAAACGTTTCGCTTAAACCATTTTTTGCTTTAAAATATTTTTCTTAAAAAGAGACTTTCCGATGTGGAATGCACAGGCTAATCTAGAACACGACTTAACGCACATGCACTTAACCCACTATCACTGAGGCTCATATATAGTATATAACAATATCATATAGTGTAGATGTTCATGTAACGCCACTATGTATATCATGTGTTATTATCCATTTCAACACTAAAACATCAAATAACTAAATATAAATAAACAAAACGACGTTTCTATAATGTGCACGTTTGCTGTGTTCAACAAGGTTGAAATTCACAAATGTTTATAAGATTTTTGTTAACTGCAATGCCGCGAGGCTAAGGGATTAAATGAAATATACGAGTATGATGAATGTATATATAAACTCTATCTGAAATGGATCATTGTTTTTCTACAAAATCATTAGCACGCATTAGATTGTACGGATAGTTCTAATCTTAAATGCAAAACACCATATTTCTGCAATAAATATCATTGTATATTGCACAAGTTTACAAAAGATGAACTCAACCGGCGATTAAACATTTCGTTTATATGGTCTGCTTTATTGGAAATATAAATAATCAGACCTGAAGCCGTTTACATTACTAGCTCTTTGTGCGTTAAGGTGATACGCCATTTTCGGTAACATTTTATAAGAATCTTAAAACTGCTTACATTGTTTTATTGCATACACATTCTATATACACGCCGATATATTGCATGTCGTTAATTTGTAGAGTAATATAAAAACAATAACCCGTTATTTGTTATCCTATTAGCATGAATGGTTAAGCTAGCATGCATCTCTAATATATTTGGATCAAATACACTGCTAAAAAAGTCATAACAAATAAATCAAAGCTTTAAATTAATCACTGACTATTGGCACTGTTTATGTGTTAAGTTCCTTTTTTTCTTTAGTTTTATATATATGAGTATTTATGTTAACGATGTATAATAAATGAAGTGGCCATCATATACTTACAATATGGGATGGATATGCTTATCATATTATGAATAGAAGTATTTTGCTTATGTACTTGATAATTAAAAAATAATATGTAATGTTTCCACACACACAAATATTATGAATACTCGTCAACGAACGCAAATAATTTAAAAGTTCAACTTTTTGTTTGTAAATATTAAATTGCTGAGTATAAATGTTCCGATTTGTATCCATCAGCAAGTCTCATAAATATATCAACATAAATCTAGTTTTTCTCAGCGTGAATGCACTATCTTCGTCTATTCACATTCCTATACACCAATATATTTTTCGGCAAGGTATTGGTCTTTATGAGCATACGTAGGTTTAATTGCAATTTTGCAGTAAACTGCACAAAGATTGTCAGGGTATAAGTTGAATTTTGAAGAATTTTACAGAACAGCATGAATCCAGGAGTAGATTGTAGCTCTCGTAAAAGATTTATGATAAACATGATTTTAGATATAATGTTTGCATGCCTTTATCAAAACGATTTTAGAATAATATTTGAATGATCGAAATCATAGTGTATAATACCTAGTATGCTACATATTTCATATATTTATGAAATAAAACAGCTTTCCATCGATTATAATTGTTTAATCATTGCAAACATATCACATATATTTTGCTTCGGCAATATATGTTCGTAACAAACTGCATTTTGTGATAGATATGCGAACACAATTACCCATTTGTCAGTGGGGTTTTTTTTCTACTTAAATATCATCTTTAAAAGTTCTCCCATATACAGAACACAGAGTGGTCTAATCAACGAGTACATAAAATGTGTACATTAAGAACAAAATGACTTTTGCTTAAGAGCCATTACATGCGCTATCGTATAAATGACATTTAATGTCTGCATTGAATGCAGCTGTATATATTCTGAGGCGAGGCTGAAGACATTGTCAATCGCGCACATCCCATTCAAACATGTTATTTTTACTATAAATGTTGCATTAAATTGTATGTATAAAAATGCTTGTTTGGAATAAATATGTTCAAACTAAATGTCTACATTCCACGTGTAGTCGATAGAATTAACGTAAACAAAAAGATGTTGGCAAAATGCAGCTTTGTACTCAAACATGGCACACTGTCAATAAAAAGATGCTTACATCACACACACATGCTGTGTTACAAAGGTGTATCGACATTTGTTTTCAATGTTTTTGAATATTAAAATATTTTAATATGTTCAACTATATTCAGAAGGCAATAACACTGAGTTAATGCACACCTGTGTGTCGCATATAGCATAGCATATGTAAACGGACGACTTAAATCCCAGTGATCGGGGGTAAATGTCAAAGTTGATTGAATCATAGTGAGTAATCAGACTATAAAAGCATGCCTTTACCTTTGCCTTTATAGCACTCGAATTGTGTGTGGCATCGTATAAAATAAAACCCGATATTCACGTGTTCACCTGCTTAACAATGTTAACAAACACGTGCGCAGAATCAGTTTTATATTCTAAAGAGCATTTTGATAGGTTTGTTATTTTGTGGATGGAAATTAGTCAAATAACATTTTTTAAAGTGGAGTTTAAACTATTCATTTCAAAACTCATATATATTATATTGCACACAAGTGTGTTCACAATTGCCTATCCAGTATATTTCAGTTTATAATTTTGTCAGCACATGAAGCAGTTTGTTGACAATATCTCTAATCATTTGCTTAAATATACTTCCGTATTAATTTTTCGGTTTATTATGAATGTCCATTTCAACAAGACCAGTCTGTGACAGAACTATATGTCACACGATAAAGTCTTGTTTATGCCAAAACCTGCCGATTTCAAAAAATACGTTGATATGTAATATATGTTATTTCTAAAACAATTTCTCAATTAATGTAAGGTGTCTGCACCAGTATTTTGGGTTCATATGGAGTAAACTGCTGAAACGACGACCGAAAATGGTGGCGGTTATGTGTCAAATTACAAACTCGGTGCTTATCAAAACTACTTGTTTGTGAACTAAAGCTTGTCTTCAAGAAAACGTCATCAGGAATACTAATACTAAATACAATACCATAAATTACCTCGCGGTGATGAAAACAAAATCTTCTCCTGACATAAATAAAATATGTAAATTATTGTCAAATCACAGTTGTGTTGTATTTATTAAAATCTTAATTAAAGAGCTGACAAAATTCATTCAATAGATACTCGCAATTGTTACTCTAATGTGCAATGTAGCTCGTACATTTCGTTCAGCCGTTTACGTGTAGCGCAAACTGCTCGAATCTACCTGTTGATTGGCTTGTCAGATAAAAGTTAGAAGTCATGTTACCCATCGGTCAATCTCTGATGGAAATATATCGTTATTGAAGGCAAAATACAATTGTTCTAAATGCATGTCGGTGGATTTTACGCTGTCTAATCCAGGTTTTCACCTACATTTATCTTTAAAGCCCATACAATGTTGGAAAATTGTTCCGCCAATAGGCCCAAATTAATAACTGTAACTTTCGTAATTGTTAAAAATAACTAAACAAAAAAAAACAACGTTATGTGTTGTCTTCAAAGTGTTAAATTGTTCTCTGAAGAACTCGTTGACTTTATTTCTTGTGTAGTATAACATCAAGGATGTACCACATTAGGAAATCCAGACGCCATTGGGACATCATTACCATTAATTTAGATGCGTGTCTTGTTGTGGCGCATAGTTCTGCTTCTGCAACTTATATGAGTAAGCGTGTCGGTATTGTCTGTGTGCTTAGAATGGCCTATGCCAATTTGGTGGAAAGGTTACCATCGGGGCCTAACTTATTTTTACCGCCGGGTTGCAAAATAAAATCCTGATTACAAAGCCAATACGACATAGAGACCGTAAACCGATTAGTTATTTTGCTCGGCTGTTGCTGGCATACGTAAATACTTGTACTATCTGGAGTCACACACATTTTATCCACTAGCTTGCTTTCACAAATACAAGTCTTTGTTGGGCGTTGACATCATCGAAGTAGGCTCTCAGATTAAATTGTAATCTATGTGTGTACTCATTTAATGTATGTGGATGTAATGTAGAAAAGAATTTATTAGAAACACAGCCGCATCATTTCTCTTTGACTTGTTTTACCAACACACACCAATTCACATTAAAGTCGTATATCTTTTTCAAGAGAGAACTCTTGCTGATAATATCTACCCACTACGAGAGGTTGATCCAAACAGATGCCGCGAGTATCCCTTATGGATACCGATGCATGTATACTGCCGTTTTAACCATGCTGCTAGAACGCGATAAAGGATTATAATATATTGATCTTGCCAGATTCATCCATGGAAATATTGATAGCTGAAAAATACATCAAGATCTAGGCCAAAATAGTTATTCAATTGTTAAAACATTTGTTGCGAAGATAGTTTATTTAAGGTGAAATACAATATATACGCATGCAAAAAACTTTGATAGACGTTGACGTAAGTATATTAACTCGTATTTGTAAAGGTTTCAAATGCATATCTTGTTTTATTTAATGGGTGCAATATCCAATGGATGGTTGTATGAATCGTGAAATTCGATTATTTCCATTGTAGTTATTCGATACATAATATCCATATTTTAAATAACAATGTGTGTATTTGTCGAGCATTTGTTGTTTGAGCATATGCTTGATACTTTTATATGAATATGCAATGCTTTCATCAATCGTTTCATGTAAAGTCATGTAAATTAATTTTTTCATATTAATCTGGTTTGACGCAAGGTTAGTGTTTAAACAAGGATATAAAACTCAATTTATCAAGTATCATCCACATCGACACTAAGAGAGCTAATTTATTCAATATTTGTTTTTAGGGCGATGTTTAAATTTAACACAAACACTCCATAACTCGCATAGCTTAAATCAATGCAGATAAATTTCAAGTTGGAAACCAAAACAGTTTATTAGTAGTTTGTTTCTAAATACATAAGCCTTTCTATCAATGCGGAATTTTAAATATACATTTTGTTTGTAACAACCTAGGTTATCGACACATTCTGAAAGATATGTAAATACTGAATAGCGATGAGCGAAGCTTACTTTTAAGTCTATTTGTAGTTTATTGTGTGCCGTAATGTTTATCAGACGGCTGGTTATTCAATACACTGTTATATAGCATACTTGCCAATACCAATTATAGACTTTCCTAGATGTTAAAATAACTGATAAAGGCGCATTTGCTTTCTTTAAATGCAGCGAAAGGGTTGTCAACATCCATTCATTCACAAATATCAGAATGCATAAACCTGTTCACTTACTTAGTAATGGAAAAGTTTAAAAGATTCTTAGATTGACAAAACATGCGTACATTACATAAACACAGCGGTATCAAACTACACTCCTATGATCGTGAGTTAAACGAATACTTAGCGATTGATTTAAGTAGTTTTATTATTTTGATTGAAAAAAAAAATCAAAATTATACATTGTCAAAAGCAATTAGATTTATATTAATATATGTAACAGAAAAGGAACGGGACAAAAATGATAAAGCTTTCCAATCGATCAAAAGTCCATTACAGGCCCTATATATAATACTGTTATACTATATATTACTTAAATAAGTTGGTACCATTTTGATGCACGAGCTCAGAATACCAACTCGATTTTCAGTCATGTAACTCAAGCCTGACATTTCGTTGTTGTTGTTTTGCTCACTAGTAATTCATACTGGTAGAAGATTGCGGAACAGATATGTATCCGTTTTAACGTAAAAAAAATCGCGTCCTGCATTTTTTCTTAACGAATTTCAAATAACCTGATAAATAATAATGCTTAATC
Source organism: Dreissena polymorpha (assembly GCF_020536995.1). Lineage (NCBI taxonomy): Eukaryota > Metazoa > Mollusca > Bivalvia > Myida > Dreissenidae > Dreissena > Dreissena polymorpha. The sequence continues at coordinate 116,048,747 of NC_068357.1, forward strand.
ATGATTATTTATCCAACAACAACATGTATAGCAGGCTACACTCTAAGGTAATACTAGAGCACAGAATATGTATCATTTCGTCTACTGTTTAAATTAACAGATGTAAAATTACTTAATTAAACGGAAAGAGTAGTGTTAAATGAGGTTTGAGATCTCAATTTAGTTTTCACAAGTCATTGTCTTCAACAATTATAACTAAGAAGGCTGTTGTACTTACTCCCATTATCTCCAAAGGCATTCGTTCACAATCTTTAAATGCACTCTAATAGAACATTCTCCAATCCTTCAGTACTCCAAAACGAAAAGCCTAACTACGAACACAGAGTCAAAATCTTGAGCATGAATAAATCGACAAATTGTTATGAAATAACACATTTATAAAATATAAAGCATATTTAAAAAAGATACACAATCAGATTCATTGATTACAGTTTCTCTTGACAATCTTGGTTATTGTAGTGCCAAAAAGAAACAAATTTTTAATAGCCAGTTCCATTAGATACACTGACAATTGTATAGCATAAACAGTATTAACAGAAGCATTATAAAGTGGTCTGTATGTAAGTAAATGTGTGTCAGATTTTAAATAATTGAACAATCTCTAAAGATTGGCATTCGCTTTTAACATTTTTACCTGACAATTTTTCCTCGAATACCCGACATTCCTTTGCAACCGTTTAGTAGTCAAAATGCATGAATTCCTATTCAGTAAATGCATTACCAGACAAACAAAATGGCGTGGCATTTTGAAGGCATTATGTTTTTATAATGTGGATACGCTTACAAAGAGATCATTCTTAATTTAATGCATACGTATGCAATTTGGCCTCTGAAGCACGTGACTCACCCCAGGTAAATGATCGTTAAAGATGTGTATTTTTGTGAGCAGTAAATTTGTTTTGCGTCCGAATATGTCACTTGCCACAAAGAAGGACCGCGAATTCTGATTTAATTTGTTTTTAACATTTTATTGTTTAAATGACCTCGCTTTACAGCGACATTTAATGAATGTGAAGCTTTTTTAATCTTTCTATTTGTCAAATAACGGCACATTTTTCAAGGACATAGTATTGTTCGATATGTTTTTAAAATGAATTTATAGCAATGAGTTTTTGTATTCAATTCTGTTTATTCAAACCTTATCATTCTATTGATTCGTATGTCTTCAGAACTATAGACGTTGGCGTCCATAATTACCATGAATTGATATTTAATGGTTTGTTGTCAACCGCAAACATTATGGAGCATGTGCTTAACGCTTTTTTTCCTGACGGTCATCAAACTTTTTTAATCAACACAATGATCAAAATATACTATGGCTAATGTAGTTTCGCCCTTTTTGTGTCAAATAGTATGCATTTTGAACTTCCTCCGTGTCTGTGTTGATGGCGTTATACCAACCTTTTCCAGGATTTCGAAATACAAGCGAAATACAAGCAATTCTTAAATTTCTGTCAGAAGGTGAGGAGATATTTCGATTACGGTATAAGTTGGTTATGATTTTGGCAGAAACAAGAACGCCATATGGAACAGGGCATCCGTATGCTAATTTTATGATAACGACTGTCTATAATAGTTCGGTTTTCCATGATTTCGGCAAGAACGCTCGATATCCGCTAATTACTTCATACTAGAAGATGTTACATTCGAGTAGACAAGTCGAAAATAAGAGATTTAGAAAAAATATGTATTTTTCTAAATATGTCTACAGAAATAGATAGGCCATATCAAAAGTGCAAACATGCCGTCTTCTTCAAAAACTGGAAAACCTGTTCAATCAACGAGCTCGTGGTTGTCAGATTAACAAAACATACAATCTCCCACAAATATATTTCTCATTCATTTTGTGTAGGCTAATCTATCAACTTGGGTAATTGGATGATGCACAAAATGAGATTAGATTTTAAGCGTGTTCCTAATTGCATGTCTAATATTATTAATCATACCACCGCATTGATATATGCCTGATATGACGTTGCCTGATATATTTTTTATATCATGGTCAATAGAAAGTTCTTATATCAGTCATGTGCGGAGGATTGTCATATTACTCGGAATAAACTATAAAGTAATCAGTTGAGTAAAATCGAATCAGAATCAACAAAACAAACACATTGATACCAAGATGTAAACACAAAATGCAACACAAACAGCAAACAAAAAAAAATTTTGCGCGCGTGCTCATGACGTCATTAGTAACACGTCAAACGGCAAAATTCATATTCTTTCCCGCTTAAATTGCAGCTTGTTTGCGATGTTTTTTTCATTATTTCTTTGAAATCGGGAACGTAAATATATGATAAACAGAAAAAAGGTTACTGCTGATCTTTTGTAATATATCAGGCTCGGCACGAATGAATTAACGGCTCGGCAAGACTCGTCGTTTTATTATTCTAAGCCTGATATATTACAAAAAGATCAGGCAGTAACCTGTTATTCTCTATTTACTTGTTTAACTCCTCAAACATGTTACACTTCTAACCAAATAGAGATAACGTTGAGAACATGTTACACATTTGGAACGGATACATGTTTGGAATATTTTACATTTACTCTTAACTGGTAATAACGTGTCATGATATTCTTAACAGTAACAAAAAGGTATGTATTACCATTCCCATTTAATAATTGTGCGTTATTTTGCGTAAAACAAACGCTTTATGTTATATTTAATTATCTCATTTTTCAGCGGTGTGATAAGGGGAACAACCACCGAAATACATCCCAAAAATAGACAGTAGTGTTTCTTTCCAATATGATTTATTTCCCATTGAAAGTATTTATACTAATAATTTTCTGTTTTGTACAGTCATTGAATTGTTTGTAAGGTACATAGGTGATGTTGATGTTAATCTAAGATTTTATTATACCTTCATGAGCTAGCATGTAATACCTAATTGCATGTTGTTGCGTTCGTCGTGCTTTCTCCTGAAACGTTTCATATAAACTATATATATATATATATACATATATAGGTTATATCTATTGAAACATAGTTGAATGATCCGCTTTTCTTGATTCCAGAAGGTGCTATATTAGGTTTTACTATTTTTGTGTACCAAACACTTAAATTGTGCTCATTATTATAGATGCATGATTATGAGTACTTGTATCATACTTCTATACGGATAACAACACGTTAAGTCAAATATCAATTGTTGACATTGTTTCATGTATACAAAAGTTATCGTCATAAATACCAGAGACAGCTTTTTACCCCCGCCAGAATAATTATGACCGTGAAGTGGTTACGTTGATTTTCAGCAGTCGTGATTGATTGATAACGACTTGAAATCTTCTAAATACAATTTGCTTTTCAGTGAGTATAGGAGATATGAAGCACATGCAAAAAACATGAAGGCTAGACTATTGGTAAACATATGTCCACATGCAAAGAGACACAATATGAGTCTTTGTTATAACACGCAGTTATTCAAACACACACGTTATTTGTTAATTTCAGTACCTTAATAAGTGTTTGTTGATCAGAAATAACATATAGTGTAATGCAAACATTTTATCCAAGCTAAACAGTATTTTATGTTTTATGTCTTTCAGATTTCAATCATACGTATGATACAAGCATTGAGAAAGGTATACATACGTTTCACAGACAATTTATCATAGAATTCCTTAAATACCGTTCAACTTACCGAGAAATCAGCATGCAAAGCTTTGTGTTAAGAGAGTATAGAAATGTTACATTACGAGCACCAACGTGCTTGTTAAATGCAATAATATGCTTGTCATTTGAGATCATTTGATTCGCGTTCTGAGAATGCATGTGCGTAAAGTGTCGTCCCAAATTAGCCTGTGCAGTCCGCACAAGCTAATCAGAGACGAAACGTTTCGCTTAAACAATATTTTGCTTTAAAATATTTTTCTTAAAAAGAGACTTTCCGATGTGGAATGCACAGGCTAATCTAGAACACGACTTAACGCACATGCACTTAACCCACTATCACTGAGGCTCATATATATTATATAACAATATAATATAGTGTAGATGTTCATGTAACGCCACTATGTATATCATGTGTTATTATCCATTTCAACACTAAAACATCAAATAACTAAATATAAATAAACAAAACGACGTTTCTATAATGTGCACGTTTGCTGTGTTCAACAAGGTTGAAATTCACAAATGTTTATAAGATTTTTGTTAACTGCAATGCCGCGAGGCTAAGGGATTAAATGAAATATACGAGTATGATGAATGTATATATAAACTCTATCTTAAATGGATCATTGTTTTTCTACAAAATCATTAGCACGCATTAGATTGTACGGATAGTTCTAATCTTAAATGCAAAACACCATATTTCTGCAATAAATATCATTGTGTATTGCACAAGATTACAAAAGATGAACTCAACCGGCGATTAAACATTTCGTTTATATGGTCTGCTTTATTGCAAAAATATAAATAATCAGACCTTAAGCCGTTTACATTACTGGCTCTTTGTGCGTTAAGGTGATACGCCATTTTCGGTAACATTTTATAAGAATCTTAAAACTGCTTATTGTATACACATTATATATACACGCCGATATATTGCATGTCGTAAATTTGTAGAGTAATATAAAAAATAACCCGTTATTTGTTATCCTATTAGTATGAATGGTTAAGCTACCAATACAATGTCAAAAAAGTCATAACAAATACATCAAAGCTTTAAATTAATCACTGACTATTGGCAATGTTTATGTGCAAAGTTCCTTTTTTCTTTGGTTTTATATTAATGAATATTTATGTTAACGAGGTATAATAAATGAAGTGGCCATCATATATTTACAATATGGGATGGATATGCGTATCATATTATGAATAGAAGTATTTTGCTTATGTACTTAATATTTAAAAAAGAAATTGTAATGTTTCCACACACACAAATATTTTGAATACTCGTCAACGAACGCAAACAATTTAAAAGTTCAACTTTTTGTTTGTAAAAAATAAATTGTTGAGTATAAATGTTCCGGTTTGTATCCATCAGCAAGTCTCATAAATATATCAACATAAATCCAGTTTTTCTCAGCGTGAATGCATTATCTCTGCTATTCACATTCCTATGCACCAATATATTTTTCGGCAAGGTATTGGTCTTTATGAGCATACGAAAGTTTAATTACAATTTTGCAGTAAACTGCACAAAGATTGTCAGGGTATTAATTGAATTCTGAAGAATTTTAAACAACATCATGAATCCAGGAGTAGATTGTAGCTCTCGTAAATAATTTATGATATACATGATTTGAGATAAAATGTATGCATGCCTTTATCTATATATTTATGAAATAAAACAGCTTTCCATCGATTATAATTGTTTAATCATTGCAAACATGTCACATATATTTGCTTCGGCAATACATGTTCGTAACAAACTGCATTTTGTGATGGATATGCGAACACAATTACCCATTTGTCAGTGTGTTTTTTTCTACTTAAAAATCATCTTTAAAAGTTCTCCCATATAGAGAACACAGAGTGGTCGAATCAGCGAGTACATAAAATGTGTACATTAAGAACAAAATGATTTTTGCTAAAGACCCTTTACATGCGCTATCGTATAAATGACATTAAATGTCTGCATTGAATGCAGCTTTATATATTCTGAGGCGAGGCTGAAGACATTGTCAATCGTGCTCATCCCATTCAAACATGTTATTGTTTACTATAAATGTTGTATTAAATTGTATGTATAAAAATGCTTGTTTGAAATAAATATGTTCAAACTAAATGTAATTTTTGACGTTGAAAAACATTTACTTCATTGATGTACAAGACAGTAAAAAAAATGTAGTAAATTTATATTTGTAAACCTTGATAAAGCCCATTTTGGCGAAATATTGGAATAAAAAGAATATTTTTACAAGGAAAATATATATCTTTATCCCTACTGGATATTAAACTGAGTAAATGGTTACATTTAACGTGTAGTCGAAAAGAATTAACGTAAACAAAAAGGTGTTGGCAAAGTGCAGCTTTGTACTCAAACATGGCACACTGCCAATAAAAGATGCTTAAATCACACAGACATGCTGTGTTACAAAGGTGTATCGACATTTTTTTCAATTTTTTTGAATATTAAAATATTTTAATTATATTAAGAAGGCAATAACACTGAGTTAATGCACACTTGTGTGTCCGCATATAGCATAGCAGTCGAATTGTGTGTGGTATCGTATAAAATAAAACCCAATAGTCACGTGTTCACCTGCTTAACAATGTTATACAAACACGTGCGCATAATCAGTTTTATATTCAAAAGGGTCATTGATAGTTTGTTATTTTGTCGATGGAAATGAATCAAATAACATTTTTTAAAGAGGAGTTTAAACTATTCATTTCAAAACTCATATATATTATATTGCATACAAGTGTGTTCACTATTGCCTATCCAGTATATTTCAGTCCATAATTTTGTCAGCACATAAAGCAATTTGTTGACAATATCTCTTATCATTTGCTTTAATATACTTCCGTATTAATTTTTCGGTTTATTATGAATGTCCATTTCAACAAAACAAGTCTGTGACAGAGCTATATGTCACATGATGAAGTCTTGTTTATGCAAAAACCTGACGATTTCAAAACATACGTTGATATATAATATATGTTATTTCTAAAACAATTTCTCAATTAATGTAAGGTGTCTGCACCAGTATTTAGGTTCATATGGAGTAAACTGCTGAAGCGAAGACCGAAAATGGTGGCGGTTATGTGTCAAGTTACAAACTCGGTGCTTAACAAATCTATAGATACTCGCAATTGTAACTCTAATGTTAAGTGTAGCTCGTACATTTCGTTCAGTCGTTCAGTCGCTCGAATCTACCTGTTGATTGGCTTGTCAGATAAAAGTAAGAAGTCATGTTACTTCCTCGGTCAATCTCTGGTGGACATGTATCGTTATTGTAGGCAAACTAGAATTGTTCTAAATGCTTGTCGGTTCATTTTACGCTGTCTAATCCAGGTTTTCACCTATATTTATCTTATACAGCCCATACAATGTTGGAAAATTGTTTCGCAAATAGTCCCAAATTAATAACTGCAACTTTCGTAATTGTTAAAAATACCTAAACAAAGAAAACAAAAACAACGTTATGTATTGTCTTCAAAGTGTTAAATTGTTCTCTGAAGAACTCGTTGACTTTATTTCGTGTGTATTATAACATCAAGGATGTACCACATTAGGAAATCCAGACTATTTCTGTAGTTTTGTGTTCATACGATATCCAGACAATTTTTTCTTCAACTTATACGAGTCAACCTGTCGGTATCGACTATGTGCTGACAAAAACTTACGGTAAGATTGTCGAATGTACATCGATTTCTAACGTTCTTCCTTCAGTTCGCAAATAAGGTATTTATGACTTCTAGTATAACGGATGTTCGCTATTGGGACATCATTACCATTAATTTAGATGCGTGTCTTTTTGTGGCGCATAGTTCTGCTTCTGCAACTTATATGAGTAAGCGTGTCGGTATTGTCTGTGTGCTTAGAATGGCTGTTACTGGCATACGTAAATACTTGTACTATCTGGAGTCACACACATTTTATCCACTAGCTTGCTTTCACAAATACAAGTCTTTGTTGAGCGTTGACATCATCGGAATAGTCTCTCCGATTAAATTGTAATCTGCGTGTGTACTCATTTAATGTATGTGGATGTAATGTGGAAAAGAATTGATAAGAAACACAGCCGCAACATTTCTCTTTGACTTGTTTTACCAACACACACCAATTCACATTAAAGCCGTATATCTTTTTCAAGAGAGAACTCTTGTTGATAATAGCTACCCATTACGAGAGGTTGATCCAAACAGAGGCCGCGAGTATCCTTTATGGATACCGATGCATGTATACAGCCGTTGTTACCATGCTGCTAGAACGCGATAAAGGATTATAATATATTGATCTTGCCAGATTCATCCATGGAAATCTTGATAGCTGAAAAATACATCAAAATCTAGTCCAAAATAGTTATTCAATTGTTAATACATTTGTTGCGAAAATAGTTTATTTAAGGTGAAATGCAATATATACGCATGCAAAATAACTTTGATAGACGTTGGCGTAAGTATATTAACTCGTATTTGTAAAGATTTCAAATGCATATCTTGTTTTATTTAATGGGTGCAATATCCAATGGATGGTTGTATGAAACGTGAAATTCGATTATTTCCATTGTAGTTTTTCGATACATTATTACCATACTTTAAATTACAATGTGTGTATTTGTCGAACGTTTGTTGTTTGAGCATATGCTTTATACTTTTATATGAATATGCAATGCTTTCATCAATCGTTTCATGTAAAGACATGTAAATTATTTTTTTCATATTAATCTGGTTTGACGCAAGGTTAGTGTTTAAACAAGGATATAAAACTCAATTTATCAAGTATTATCCACATCGACACTAAAAGAGCTAATTTATTCAATATTTGATTTTAGGGCGATGTTTAAATTTAGCACAAACACTCCATAACTCGCATAGCTTAAATCAATGCAGATAAACTTCAAGCTGGAAACTAGAACAACTTATAAGTAGTTTGTTTCCACAATACATAAGCCTTTCTATCAATGAGGAATTTTAAATTTACATTTTGTTTGTAACAACCAACGCTAACGACACAGTCTTAAAGATATGTAAATACTAAATAGCGATGAGCGAAGCTTACTTTTAAGTCTATTTGTAGTTTATTGTGTGCGGAAATGTTTATCAGTCGGCTGGTTATTCAATACACTGTTATATAGCATACTTGCCAATACCAATTATAGACTTTCCTAGATGTTAAAATAACTGATAAAGGCGCATTTGCTTTCTTTAAATGCAGCGAAAGGGTTGTCAACATCCATTCATTCACAAATATCAGAATGCATAAACCTGTTCACTTACTTAGTAATGGAAAAGTTTAAAAGATTCTTTGATTGACAAACCATGCGTACATTACATAAACACAGCGGTATCAAACTACATCCCTATGATCGTGAGTTAAACGAATACTTAGCGATTTAATTAAGTAGTTTTATTATTTTGATTGAAAAAAAAAACAATTTTCAAAATTATACATTGTCAAAAGCAATTAGATTTATATTAATATATGTAACAGAAAAGGAACGGGACAAAAATGATAAAGCTTTCCAATCGATCAAAAGTCCATTACATTCCCTATATATAATACTGTTATACTATATATTACTTAAATAAGTTGGTACCATTTTGATGCACGAGTTCAGAATACCAACTCGATTTTCAGTCATGTAACTCAAGCCTGACATTTCGTTGTTGTTGTTTTGCTCACTAGTAAGTCATACTGGTAGAAGATTGCGGGACAGATATGTATACGTTTTAACGTAAAAAAAATCGCGCCCTGCAGTTTTTCTTAACGAATTTCAAATAATCTGATAAATAAAAATGCTATATCCTGATTATTTATCCAACAACAACATGTATAGCAGGCTACACTCTAAGGTAATACTAGAGCACAAAATATGTATATTTTCGTCTACTGTTTAAATTAACAGATGTAAAATTACTTAATTAAACGGAACGAGTAGTGTTAAATGAGGTGTGAGATCTCAATTTAGTTTTCACATGTCATTGTCTTCAACAATTATAACTAAGAAGGATGTTGTACTTACTCCCATTATCTCCAAAGGCATTCGTTCACAAACTTTAAATGCACTCTAATAGAACATTCTTCAATCCTTCAGTACTCCAAAAAGAAAAGCCTAACTACGAACACAGAGTCAAAATCTTGAGCATGAATAAATCGACAAATTGTTATGAAATAACACATTTATAAAATATAAAGCATATTTAAAAAAGATACACAATCAGATTCATTGATTACAGTTTCTCTTGACAATCTTGGTTATTGTAGTGCCAAAAAGAAACAAATTTTTAATAGCCAGTTCCATTAGATACACTGACAATTGTATAGCATAAACAGTATTAACAGAAGCATTATAAAATGGTCTGTATGTAAGTAAATGTGTGTCAGATTTTAAATAATTGGACAATCTCTAAAGATTGGCATTCGCTTTTAACATTTTTACCTGACAATTTTTCCTCGAATACCCGACATTCCTTTGCAACCGTTTAGTAGTCAAAATGCATGAATTGCTATTCAGTAAATGCATTACCAGACAAACAAAATGGCGTGGCATTTTGAAGGCATTATGTTTTTATAATGTGGATACGCTTACAAAGAGATAATTCTTAATTAAATGCATACGTATGCAATTTGGCCTCTGAAGCACGTGACTCACCCCAGGTAAATGATGGTTAAAGATGTGTATTTTTGTGAGCAGTAAATTTGTTTTGCGTCCGAATAGGTCACTTGCCACAAAGAAGGACCGCGAATTCTGATTTAATTTGTTTTTAACATTTTATTGTTTAAATAACCTCGCTTTACAGCGACATTTAATGAATGTGAAGCTTTTTTAATCTTTCTATTTGTCAAATAACGGCACATTTCAAGGACATAGTATTGTTCGATATGTTTTTTAAAATGAATTTATAGCAATGATTTTTTTGTATTCAATTCTGTTTATTCAAACCTTATCATTCTATTGATTCGTATGTCTTCAGAACTATAGACGTTGGCGTCCATAATTACCATGAATTGATATTTAATGGTTTATTGTCAACCGCAAACATTATGGAGCATGTGCTTAACGCTTTTTTTCCTGACGGTCATCAAACATTTTTAATCAACACAATGATCAAAATATACTATGGCTAATGTGGTTTCGCCCTTTTTGTGTCAAATAGTATGCATTTTGAACTTCCTCCGTGTCTGTGTTGATGGCGTTATACCAACGTTTTCAAGGATTTCGAAATACAAGCGAAATACAAGCAATTCTTAAATTTCTGTCAGAAGGTGAGGGTATATTACGGTATAAGTTGGTTATGATTTTGGCAGAAACAAGAACGCCATATGGAACAGGGCATCCGTATGCTAATTTTATGATAACGACTGTCTATAATAGTTCGGTTTTCCATGATTTCGGCAAGAACGCTCGATATCCGCTAATTACTTCATACAAGAAGATGTTACATTCGAGTAGACAAGTCGAAAATAAGAGATTTAGAAAAAATATGTATTTTTCTAAATATGTCTACAGAAATAGATAGGCCATATCAAAAGTGCAAACATGCCGTCTTCTTCAAAAACTGGAAAACCTGTTCAATCAACGAGCTCGTGGTTGTCAGATTAACAAAACATACAATCTCCCACAAATATATTTCTCATTCATTTTGTGTAGGCTAATCTATCAACTTGGGTAATTGGATGATGCACAAAATGAGATTAGATTTTAAGCGTCTTCCTAATTGCATGTCTAATATTATTAATCATACCAACGCATTGATATATGCCTGATATGACGTTGCCTGATATATTTTTTATATCATGGTCAATAGAAAGTTCTTATATCAGTCATGTGCGGAGGATTGTCATATTACTCGGAATAAACTATAAAGTAATCAGTTGAGTAAAATCGAATCAGAATCAACAAAACAAACACATTGATACCAAGATGTAAACACAAAATGCAACACAAACAGCAAAAAAAAGCTTGTTTGCGATGTTTTTTCATTATTTCTTTGAAATCGGGAACGTAAATATATGATAAACAGAAAAAAGGTTGCTGCTGATCTTTTGTAATATATCAGGCTCGGCACGAATAAATTAACGGCTCGGCATGACTCGTCGTTTTATTATTCTAAGCCTGATATATTACAAAAAGATCAGGCAGTAACCTGTTATTCTCTATTTACTTGTTTAACTCCTCAAACATGTTACACTTCTAACCAAATAGAGATAACGTTGAGAACATGTTACACATTTGGAACGGATACATGTTTGGAATATTTTACATTTACTCTTAACTGGTAATAACGTGTCATGATATTCTTAACAGTAACAAAAAGGTATGTATTACCATTCCCATTTAATAATTGTGCGTTATTTTGCGTAAAACAAACGCTTTATGTTTTTTTAATTATCTCATTTTTCAGCGGTGTGATAAGGGGAACAACCACCGAAATACATCCCAAAAATAGACAGTAGTGTTTCTTTCCAATATGATTTATTTCCCATTGAAAGTATTTATACTAATAATTTTCTGTTTTGTACAGTCATTGAATTGTTTGTAAGGTACATAGGTGATGTTGATGTTAATCTAAGATTTTATTATACCTTCATGAGCTAGCATGTAATACCTAATTGCATGTTGTTGCGTTCGTCGTGCTTTCTCCTGAAACGTTTCATATAAACTATATATATATATATATATATATATATATATATATATATATATATATATATATAGGTTATATCTATTGAAACATAGTTGAATGATCCGCTTTTCTTGATTCCAGAAGGTGCTATATTAGGTTTTACTATTTTTGTGTACCAAACACTTAAATTGTGCTCATTATTATAGATGCATGATTATGAGTACTTGTATCATAGTTCTATACGGATAACAACACGTTAAGTCAAATAACAATTGTTGACATTGTTTCATGTATACAAAAGTTATCGTCATAAATACCAGAGACAGCTTTTTACGCCCGCCAGAATAATTTTGACCGTGAAGTGGTTACGTTGATTTTCAGCAGTCGTGATTGATTGATGACGACTTGAAATCTTCAAAATACAATTTGCTTTTCAGTGAGTATAGGAGATATGAAGCACATGCAAAAAACATGAAGGCTAGACTATTGGTAAACATATGTCCACATGCAAAGAGACACAATATGAGTCTTTGTTATAACACGCAGTTATTCAAACACACACGTTATTTGTTAATTTCAGTACCTTAATAAGTGTTTGTTGATCAGAAATAACATATAGTGTAATGCAAACATTTTATCCAAGCTAAACAGTATTTTATGTTTTATGTCTTTCAGATTTCAATCATACGTACGATACAAGCAATGAGAAAGGTATACATACGTTTCACAGACAATTTATCATAGAATTCCTTAAATACCGTTCAACTTACCGAGAAATCAGCGTGCAAAGCTTTGTGTTAAGAGAGTATAGAAATGTTACATTACGAGCACCAACGTGCTTGTTAAATGCAATAATATGCTTGTCATTTGAGATCATTTGATTCGCGTTCTGAGAATGCATGTGCGTAAAGTGTCGTCCCAAATTAGCCTGTGAAGTCCGCACAAGCTAATCAGAGACGAAACGTTTCGCTTAAACAATATTTTGCTTTAAAATATTTTTCTTTAAAAGAGACTTTCCGATGTGGAATGCACAGGCTAATCTAGAACACGACTTAACGCACATGCACTTAACCCACTATCACTGAGGCTCATATATATTATATAACAATATAATATAGTGTAGATGTTCATGTAACGCCACTATGTATATCATGTGTTATTATCCATTTCAACATTAAAACATCAAATAACTAAATATAAATAAACAAAACGACGTTTCTATAATGTGCAAGTTTGCTGTGTTCAACAAGGTTGAAATTCACATATGTTTATAAGATTTTTGTTTACTGCAATGCCGCGAGGCTAAGGGATAAAATGAAATATACGAGTATGATGAATGTATATATAAACTCTATCTGAAATGGATCATAGTTTTTCTACAAAATCATTAGCACGCATTAGATTGTACGGATAGTTCTAATCTTAAATGCAAAACACCATATTTCTGCAATAAATATCATTGTATATTGCACAAGATTACAAAAGATGAACTCAACCGGCGATTAAACATTTCGTTTATATGGTCTGCTTTATTGCAAATATAAATAATCAGACCTGAAGCCGTTTACATTACTAGCTCTTTGTGCGTTAAGGTGATACGCCATTTTCGGTAACATTTTATAAGAATCTTAAAACTGCTTACATTGTTTTATTGCATACACATTCTATATACACGCCGATATATTGCATGTCGTTAATTTGTAGAGTAATATAAAAACAATAACCCGTTATTTGTTATCCTATTAGCATGAATGGTTAAGCTAGCATGCATCTCTAATATATTTGGATCAAATACACTGCTAAAAAAGTCATAACAAATAAATCAAAGCTTTAAATTAATCACTGACTATTGGCACTGTTTATGTGTAAAGTTCTTTTTTTTCTTTAGTTTTATATATATGAGTATTTATGTTAACGATGTATAATAAATGAAGTGGCCATCATATACTTACAATATGGGATGGATATGCTTATCATATTATGAATAGAAGTATTTTGCTTATGTACTTGATAATTAAAAAATAATATGTAATGTTTCCACACACACAAATATTTTGAATACTCGTCAACGAACGCAAATAATTTAAAAGTTCAACTTTGTGTTTGTAAAAATTAAATTGTTGAGTATAAATGTTCCGATTTGTATCCATCAGCAAGTCTCATAAATATATCAACATAAATCTAGTTTTTCTCATCGTGAATGCACTATCTTCGTCTATTCACATTCCTATACACCAATATATTTTTCGGCAAGGTATTGGTCTTTATGAGCATACGTAAGTTTAATTGCAATTTTGCAGTAAACTGCACAAAGATTGTCAGGGTATAAGTTGAATTCTGATGAATTTTAAAGAACAGCATGAATCCAGGAGTAGATTGTAGCTCTCGTAAAAGATTTATGATAAACATGATTTTAGATATAATGTTTGCATGCCTTTATCAAAACGATTTTAGAATAATATTTGAATGATCGAAATCATAGTGTATAATACCTAGTATGCTACATATTTCATATATTTATGAAATAAAACAGCTTTCCATCGATTCTAATTGTTTAATAATTGCAAACATATCACATATATTTTGCTTCGGCAATATATATGTTCGTAACAAACTGCATTTTGTGATAGATATGCGAACACAATTACCCATTTGTCAGTGGGTTTTTTTTCTACTTAAATATCATCTTTAAAAGTTCTCCCATATACAGAACACAGAGTGGTCTTATCAACGAGTACATAAAATGTGTACATTAAGAACAAAATGACTTTTGCTTAAGAGCCATTACATGCGCTATCGTATAAATGACATTTAATGTCTGCATTGAATGCAGCTGTATATATTCTGAGGCGAGGCTGAAGACATTGTCAATCGTGCACATCCCATTCAAACATGTTATTTTTTACTATAAATGTTGCATTAAATTGTATGTATAAAATGCTTGTTTGGAATAAATATGTTCAAACTAAATGTCTACATTCCACGTGTAGTCGATAGAATTAACGTAAACAAAAAGATGTTGGCAAAATGCAGCTTTGTACTCAAACATGGCACACTGCCAATAAAAAGATGCTTACATCACACAGACATGCTGTGTTACAAAGGTGTATCGACATTGGTTTTCAATGTTTTTGAATATTAAAATATTTTAATATGTTCAACTATATTCAGAGGGCAATAACACTGAGTTAATGCACACCTGTGTGTCGCATATAGCATAGCATATGTAAACGGACGACTGAAATCCCAGTGATCGGGGGTTAATGTCAAAGTTGATTGAATCATAGTGAGTAATCAGACTATAAAAGCATGCCTTTACCTTTGCCTTTATAGCAGTCGAATTGTGTGTGGCATCGTATAAAATAAAACCCGATATTCACGTGTTCACCTGCTTAACAATGTTATACAAACACGTGCGCAGAATCAGTTTTATATTCTAAAGAGCCTTTTGATAGGTTTGTTATTTTGTGGATGGAAATTAGTCAAATAACATTTTTTAAAGAGGAGTTTAAACTATTCATTTCAAAACTCATATATATTATATTGCACACAAGTGTGTTCACAATTGCCTATCCAGTATATTTCAGTTTATAATTTTGTCAGCACATGAAGCAGTTTGTTGACAATATCTCTAATCATTTGCTTAAATATACTTCCGTATTAATTTTTCGTTTTATTATGAATGTCCATTTCAACAAGACCAGTCTGTGACAGAACTATATGTCACACGATAAAGTCTTGTTTATGCCAAAACCTGCCGATTTAAAAAAATACGTTGATATGTAATATATGTTATTTCTAAAACAATTTCTCAATTAATGTAAGGTGTCTGCACCAGTATTTTTGGTTCATATGGAGTAAACTGCTGAAACGACGACCGAAATGGTGGCGGTTATGTGTCAAGTTACAAACTCGGTGCTTATCAAAACTACTTGTTTGTGAACTAAAGCTTGTCTTCAAGAAAACGTCATCAGGAATACTAATACTAAATACACTACCATAAATTACCTCGCGGTGATGAAAACAAAATCTTCTCCTGACATAAATAAAATATGTAAATTATTGTCAAATCACAGTTGTGTTGTATTTATTTAAATCTTAATTAAAGAGCTGACAAAATTAATTCAATAGATACTCGCAATTGTTACTCTAATGTGCAATGTAGCTCGTACATTTCGTTCAGCCGTTTACGTGTAGCGCAAACTGCTCGAACCTACCTGTTGAGTGGCTTGTCAGATAAAAGTTAGAAGTCATGTTACCCATCGGTCAATCTCTGATGGAAATATATTGTTATTGAAGGCAAAATACAATTGTTCTAAATGCATGTCGGTGGATTTTACGCTGTCTAATCCAGGTTTTCACCTACATTTATCTTAAAAGCCCATACAATGTTGGAAAATTGTTACGACAATAGGCCCAAATTAATAACTGTAACTTTCGTAATTGTTAAAAATAACTAAACAAAAAAAAACAACGTTATGTGTTGTCTTCAAAGTGTTAAATTGTTCTCTGAAGAACTTGTTGACTTTATTTCTTGCGTAGTATAACATCAAGGATGTACCACATTAGGAAATCCAGACTATTTCTGTAGATTTTTGTTCGTACGATACCCAGACAATTTTTTTCTGCAACTTATACGAGTCAACCTGTCGGTATCGACTATGTGCTGACAAAACTTACGGTAAGATTGTCGAAATGTTTACATCGATTTCTAATGTTCTTCCTCCAGTTCGCAAATTATGTATTTTTGGACTTCTAGTATAACGGATGTTCGCTATTGGGACATCATTACCATTAATTTAGATGCGTGTCTTTTTGTGGCGCATAGTTCTGCTTCTGCAACTTATATGAGTAAGCGTGTCGGTATTGTCTGTGTGCTTAGAATGGCTTACGCCAAATTGGTCGAAAGGTTACCATCGGGGCCTAACTTATTTTTACCGCCGGGTTGCAAAATAAAATCCTGATTACCAAGCCAATACGACATAGAGACCGTAAACCGATTAGTTATTTTGCTCGGCTGTTGCTGGCATACGTAAATACTTGTACTATCTGGAGTCACACACATTTTATCATCTAGCTTGCTTTCACAAATACAAGTCTTTGTTGGGCGTAGACATCATCGGAGTAGGCTCTCCGATTAAATTGTAATCTACGTGTGTACTCATTTAATGTATGTGGATGTAATGTGGAAAAGAATTGATAAGAAACACAGCCGCAACATTTCTCTTTGACTTGTTTTACCAACACACACCAATTCACATTAAAGCCGTATATCTTTTTCAAGAGAGAACTCTTGTTGATAATAGCTACCCACTACGAGAGGTTGATCCAAACAGAGGCCGCGAGTATCCTTTATGGATACCGATGCATGTATACTGCCGTTGTTACCATGCTGCTAGAACGCGATAAAGGATTATAATATATTGATCTTACCAGATTCATCCATGGAAATCTTGATAGCGGAAAAATATATCAAGATCTAGGCCAAAATAGTTTATTCAATTGTTAAAACATTTGTTGCGAAAATAGTTTATTTAAGGTGAAATGCAATATATATGCATGCAAAATAACTGATAGACTTTGACGTGAGTATATTTACTCGTATTTGTAAAGATTTCAAATGCATATCTTGTTTTATTTAATGGGTGCAATATCCAATGGAAGGTTGTATGAAACGTGAAATTCGATTATTTCGATTGAAAGTTATTCGATACATAATTACCATACTTTAAATAACCATTTGTGTATTTGTCGAGCGTTTGTTGTTTGAGCATATGCTTGATACTTTTATATGAATAGGCAATGTTTTTATCAATCGTTTCATGTAAAGTCATGTAAATTAATTTTTTCATATTAATCTGGTTTGACGCAAGGTTAGTGTTTAAACAAGGATATAAAACTCTATTTATCAAGTATCATCCACATCGACACTAAGAGAGCTAATTTATTCAATATTTGTTTTTAGGGCGATGTTTAATTTTAGCACAAACACTCCATAACTCGCAAAGCTTAAATCAATGCAGATAAACTTCAAGCTGGAAACTAGAACAACTTATTAGTATTTTGTTTCCACAATACATAAGCCTTTCTATCAATGCGGAATTTTAAATATACATTTTGTTTGTAACAACCAACGCTAACGACACAGTCTTAAAGATATGTAAATACTAAATAGCGATGAGCGAAGCTAACTTTTAAGTCTATTTGTAGTTTCTTGTGTGCCGAAATGTTTATCAGACGGCTGGTTATTCAATACACTGATATATTGCATACTTGCCAATACCAATTTTAGACTTTCCAAGATGTTAAAATAACTGATAAATGCGCGTTTGCTTTCTTTAAATGTAGCGAAAGGGTTGTCAACATCCATTCATTCACAAATATCAGAATGCATAAACCTGTTCACTTACTTAGTAATGGAAAAACTTAAAAGATTCTTCGATTGACAAAACATGCATACATTACATACACATAGCGGTATCAAACTACATCCCTTTGATCGTGAGTTAAACGAATACTTAGCGATTGAATTTAGTAGTTTAATTATTTTGATTGAAGAAAGAAAACAAGTTTCAAAATTATACAGTGTCGTAAGCAATAAGATTTATATTTATAAATATGTAATAGAAACGTAACGGGATAAATGCTAAAGCTTTCCAATCGACCATAACTCTATTACAGGCCCTATTTGTAATACTGTTATTCTATATATTACATGTACCTGAATAAGTTCGTACCATTTTCATGCACGAATTCAGAAAACAAACTCGATTTTCAGTCATGTAACTCAAGCCTGACTTTTCGTGTTGTTTTTTTGGTTACTAGTAAGTCATCGCGGTAGAAGATTGCGGTGCAGATATGTATACGTTTTAACGTAAAAATTTCGCGTCCTGCATTTTTTATAACGCATTTCAAATAACCGGATACATAATAATGCTTTATCATGATTATGTTTCCAACAGCAACATGTATGGCAGGCTACACTCTGAGGTAATACTATAACACAACGTCGACTGTCTTACATTAACAAATGTAAAATTACTTAATAAAACGGAAAGAGTAGTGTTAAATGAGGTGTGAGATCTCAATTTAGTTTTCACAAGTCATTGTCATCAACAATTATAACTAAGAACTCCCATTATCTTCAGTGGGATTCGTTCACAAACTTCAAATGCGCTCTAATAGAGCATTCTCGAAGTGTTCAGTACTCCAGCAACAAAACTCTAACTACGACCACAGAGTCGAAAGTCTTGAGCATGAATAAATCGACAAATTGTTATGAAATGACAATTTTATAAAAATATAAAGCATATTAAAAAAGAGATTCACAATAACATTCAGTGATTATAGTTTCTCTTGTCAATCTTGCTTAATGTAGTGATGAAAAGAAAAATATAAACATTTTTATTAGCCAATTCCATTAGATACAATGACAATTGTATAGCATAAACAGTATAAATAGAAACATTATAAAGTGGTCTGTGAATGTGTGTCAGATTTCAATAATTTGACAAAATCTAAAGATTGGCATACGCTACTAACATGTTTACCTGATAGTTTATCCTCAGTTACCCGACATTCCTTTGTTACCGCTTAGTAATCGAAATGCATTAATTCCTATGCAGTTAATGCCTTGCCAGGCAAACGAAATGGCGTGGCATTTTGAAGGCTTTATGATTTTATAAAGTGGATACGCTTACAATGAGACAATTCTTAATTAGCCTCGTACGTATGCAATTTGGCCTTCCAAAGTACGTGACCCATCCAAAGTAAATGATCGTTAAAAAATTATTGCGTATTTGTTAGCAGTGTCTTGTAAATTTGTTTTGAGTCCGAATAGGCCTCTTGGCACAAAGAAGGACCAAATTATGATTAAATTTGTGTTTCACGTTTTATTTTTTAAATAACCTCGCCTCACAGCGAAATTTAATGAATATGAAGCTTTTTTTAATCAGTCTATTTGTCGAATAACGGCGCATTTCAAGGACAAAGTATTATTCGATATTTTATTTAAAATATATTAATACAATGATTTGTTTTGTATTTAATACTGTTTATTCAACCCTTATCATTCTATAGATTCGTATATCTTCAGAATTATAGACGTATGCGTCCAAAGTACCCAAGAATTGTTATTTAATGGTTTGTTGTCAACCGCAAACATTATGTAGCATGTGCTTAACGCTTATAATTTTTTTCCTGATGGTCATCAAACTTTTTCATCAACACAATGATCAAAATAAACTATGGCTTCTGTGGTTTTACCTTTTTGTACCAAATAGTATACAGCGTGACCTGCCTCCGAGTCCGTGTTGATGGCATTATACCAACGTTTTCGAGCATTTCGAAAGACAAGCATTTCTAAAATTTCTGTCAGAAGGTGGGGAAATATTTCGATTGCGGTATCATTCGATTATGATTTTGGCAGAAACAAGAACGCAACATAGAATAGTTTATCCGTATGCTTATTTTATGATAACGACTGTCTATGATAGTTCGGTTTTCCATGATTTCAGCAAGAACGCTCGATATCCGCTTATTACTTCAGACCAGAAAATGTTGCATTCGAGTAGACAAGTAGAAAATAAGGAATTTAGAAAATATATGTTTTTTCTAAATATGTCTACAGAAATGGATAGTCCATATCAAAAGTACAAATATGCCGTCTTCTTCAAAAAGTGGACAATATGTTCAGCGACGAACATTCAGTATGCGTATAACACCCAAATCGACGAACATTCAGTATGCATATAAAACCAAAAGCAACGAACATTCAGTATGCAAATAAAACCAAAATCGACGAACATTCAGTATGCATATAAAACCAAAAGCGACGTACATTCAGTATGCATATAAAACCAAAAGCGACGTACATTCAGTATGCATATAAAACCAAAAGCGACGTACATTCAGTATGCATATAAAACCAAAAGCGACGTACATTCAGTATGCATATAAAACCAAAAGCGACGTACATTCAGTATGCATATAAAACCAAAAGCGACGAACATTCAGTATGCATATAAAACCAAAAGCGACGAACATTCAGTATGCATATAAAACCAAAAGCGACGAACATTCAGTATGCATATAAAACCAAAAGCGACGAACATTCAGTATGCATATAAAACCAAAAGCGACGTACATTCAGTATGCATATAAAACCAAAAGCAACGAACATTCAGTATGCATATAAAACCAAAAGCGACGTACATTCAGTATGCGTATAAAACCAAAAGCGACGTACATTCAGTATGCATATAAAACCAAAAGCGACGAACATTCAGTATGCAAATAAAACGCTTGCGTTAGCTTTAAAGGGACCGTCAACCGCGATTGACGAAAATAAAGAAAAGTTCTAAAACACCGTATTATTTTGCAACTATTGATTAAAATATCACGAATGGTATATTACATTACTTGAAAAAAAGTTGTTAAATTTTCATATTTTCAGTATATTCGGTACAGGCACCAGGTAACTACCAGTTAACTATACATATCGCAAGTAGATTGATTATCATCGTCACGTGGTAAACCCAGGAATGCAAATTGTGCATGCGTAGTGAATTGTATATATTAATTTTATATATAAAATGATCAATCTACTTGCGTTATTTATAGTGTGTATATCGTTATGTTACCTATTTTGCGATGTACTTTCGATTTCACATCTCGAAATTTTATTACCGAATATACTGAAAATAGTAACTTTTTCAAGTAATGTAAGATACCAGTTGTGATATTTTCATATTTTCAGTATATTCGGTACAGGTACCAGGTAACTACCAGTTAACTATAAATAACGCAAGTAGATTGATCATCATCGTCACGTGGTAAACCCAGGAATGCAAATTCTGCATGCGTAGTGAATTGTATATATTAATTTATATATAAAATTATCAATCTTCTTGCGTTATTTATAGTGTGTATATCGTTATGTTACCTATTTTCGCGATGTACTTTCGATTTCACATCGCGAAATTTTATTACCGAATATACTGAAAATATAAACTTTTTTTTCAAGTTATGTAAGATACCAGTTGTGATATTTTAATCAATATAAACTAATAATTGTAACAATTACGGTATTTTAGAACTTTTCTTTTTTTCGTCAATTGCGGTTGACGGTCCCTTTTATATCGGATAATGTATTATCCATTATTGGGACATTTCTTGAAGATTTAAAAAAATCTATCACGCAAACATTCGTACACCTATGTTCAAAATAATCGGGATTACAAATGTACATTTGATACGCATGTGGCTGATAAAATGTACATGGTGTGTCACATAAACGACGTACCACTAACATCATGGTAATGTAAAGGTGGTGCTAAAGTCGCCAAAAACGTTCTAGCAATTAGCAACCATGATTTGGTTTCTGTCCTACGGTCGCCACCACCCACAGACACTTCCCTTACGTCTAAAATGCATCAACAAAGCATGTTATATGCTGTATTTAATAATAAAACAAGGTTTATAGAATGTTATCTTATTATCATTCTGAGTACGCCATAACATAATAATTATGCAAATGAACTATGTATGGGCCAAGTTCTGAGAAAACTGGGCTTAAAGCATGTGCATAAAGTGTCGTCCCAGATTAGATTAATCAGGGACGACACTTTCCGCTTTTATGCTATTTTTAGTTTCAAGGAAGTCCCTCCTAACCGAAAATCAAGTTTAGGCAGAAAGTGTAGTCCCTAAATAGCCTGTGCGGACTGTACAGGCTAATCTGGGATGACACTTCATGCACATGCATTAAGCCCAGTTTTCTCAGAACAAGGCTCTTATGTTTATATGCATTCATGATTTAGCGACTTGTTCAAAATGGCATGCTTAAGTACGGTATGCGTTTAGATCGTATACTCCATGTTCATGTGTATAGACTGAATACCTTATAAGCAATCATATAAATTGTATAATTATTATGTCATAGAAATATAGATCGCATACTTATTATTTTACGCGTATATGTTGCATAGTGTTGTATCTTGTGTAAATATTGTATACCTAATATGTCATGTTTATAAATTGTAAACTTAAAATATCATTGCATATAGTGCATATTTAATATATTACATACATCGTTTGTATTACAATATGTCATGTGTATTTATTTCCTATATATATGTATATACATATATATATCACGAGTATAGATTGTATACTAAATATTTCTATAAAATGATTGTATACATAAAACGCCGTGTGTATATATTGTAAACTTAATATGCCACTTGAATATAGTGTATGCTTAACAAACCGTGTGTATTTATTTTATACTTACTGTAACTTATTTATGCCTAGCGTCTAGAAAAAAAGGCCTTTGCAAACAGCGTAGACCCAGATGAGACGCCGCATGATGCGGCGTCTCATCAGGGTCTGCGCTGTTTGCTTTAAGGAATTTCTGTAAGAGATATTCTAAACATAGAAATAAATATACTAGACATCCCTAATTTTGGAAATAAATTGATCCAATTTAGAAGGATGGGATAGTCCACTAGGCTTAAATGGGTTAATGTGTCATGTGTGAAATGTGTACTCTGTCAGAGCTGTATGCCAGAATCAAAGTTCATTACAATGGGTATGCATGTATTATCGAAAAATGTACATATCACGTGCATACTATATCGTATCAGACCTGATCTGAAGCCAGTTCATCATGTTTTATAAATCACA
Organism: Dreissena polymorpha; assembly: GCF_020536995.1. Lineage (NCBI taxonomy): Eukaryota > Metazoa > Mollusca > Bivalvia > Myida > Dreissenidae > Dreissena > Dreissena polymorpha. Next base: position 116,072,685 of record NC_068357.1, read on the forward strand.
TTGTTTGAATCCATGAAGTCATATTATGTGTTTGTTATTACGTCCCCTTTCATTTGTGTGATCCTCAAGAAAACCATAATTCTTAACAATTTCGCAAAAGCATTTTTTTCGCATTTGCCATTATGTTTTTATTCAATGTGTATGTTTAACTGCCGGAATGTTAATATGGAAATGAGCCATTAAGCAAAATTGGCGTACTTGAGAATAATATACTAACTAATAACATATCGTCATTTGACTGTATAACCCATCAAACCTCAGTGGTTTGATGGAGTATACAGTCGAATGACGCTTTCTTATGTTAGCATATTATATCTTCATTAACATAAAACTTGGCTGAAAAAAATGATCGAAAAAATGCAAATTTTATAGAGGGGGGGGGGGGGGGGCGCTGTTTCCAAACCTCTCAAAATTCTAATAAGATTCATGATTTAGTTTGTCTGCTTATGTTTAACTGTGTGATTATACGCACATTCAATTTTGCATATTCGTCGATGAATTTATAAAGTTTAACAATTTCAACCAGCAATCTTGTTTAGATATTTCACGATATCAGATCTCACGATATAAATACGTCGACACATATCTTGTTTCACCTTGATTGCAGACAGACAGACAGACAGACAGACAGACAGACAGACAGACAGACAGGCAGGCAGGCAGGCAGGCAGGCAGGCAGGCAGACAGACAGACAGACAGACAGACAGACAGACAGACAGACAGACAGACAGACAAGACAGACAGACAAGACAGACAGACAGGACAGACAGACAGACAGACAGACAGACAGACAGACAGACAGACAGACAGACAGACAGACAGACAGACAGACAGACAGACAGACAGACAGACAGACAGACAGACAGACAGACAGACAGACAGACAGACAGACAGACAGACAGACAGACAGACAGACAGACAGACAGACAGACAGACAGACAGACAGACAGACAGACAGACAGACAGACAGACAGACAGACAGACAGACAGACAGACAGGACAGACAGACAGACAGACAGACAGACAGACAGACAGACAGACAGACAGACAGACAGACAGACAGACAGACAGACAGACAGACAGACAGACAGACAGACAGACAGACAGACAGACAGACAGACAGACAGACAGACAGACAGACAGACAGACAGACAGACAGACATAGTTTATTCGACTTATCCAATAGTACATCGTCTTAATACTAAAAATACACATCATATTCTGTCACGTAAATGCGAATACTAACATAACATTATATAACATAAAGTCAATACAAATAAACATAATATATGGTAAGAACACATTAGTTCTATCGATGGGTGGTGAAATCTATTTAACAGTATTATTAAGGATTGTATTTCTTACAACTAGAGCTTCTTTGATATATTTGCATACATTTGAAATTACTTATCTATCACAAGCAACTAATAATTTGTGGAATTCATACACAAATGGTTAATATAAAATGTATTACTTATATATTTTTTTCTTAAATCAATGTAACATCGGCATATACATATGAAATGACATTCGTCTTCTAAATCAGTGTCATTACAACATATTATTAAACAATATCGTTCATTACGTGGAATATTGTGTTGGGCATATCTTCCAGTTTGAATTCTCAACGGGTGTGCAGAGACTCTTATTCTTACAAAAAATAAACGCAGACCTCTAGGAAGTAAGTCTAAATAGTCTTCATTTTCAAAAGAGGCTTTAAAAACTTTATACATATATAATACAGGACTGCTATTCAGTTTACCATACCACTCTTGTCTAAAATTGTCAACAAGTCTACTCTTAAATTCTCTAACAAAACTATTTTTTTCCACAACATTTGGATTTTCAAATACATAACCAAATCCATAATTATTTAACATGTTTTTGACGTGTGTGACCCAATTCGTGAAACCTTCATTACAATCGTTTAAAGCTTGTTTGTAAACAATTTGCATAATAATAATTTCACTGGTTAGAATTCTAAACCAAGTTTTTATAATTTGTACAAACCTGTTTACATACAATGGATATCTACCTAATTCTCCATAAACATCAACATTACATGTATTTATTTTAACCTGAAGTAATCGTTTGCAAAATTTTAAATGTATGCGTTCAATGTCATCTGACTTGTTAAAACCCCATACTTCTGTGGAATAATTTAATAAAGAACCTACAAAGGAGTCAAACAACTGACATAATATTTTTGGTTTAATATCGAAGTCATTGAAATTTTATCAACAATGTATTCAAGGCTTTAAGGGCTTTACCAACCAAATGTTCTTGGTTTAATTAAAAACTTCCAGTATAATTAAGTACTGTGCCTAAATAATTAAAGTTATCAACAACTTCAATATCATTACCATTGTATGCCCATTTTTCATTTTGATTTAAACCTCCTCTCTTCCGAAACACCATAATATTCGTTTTAGCAGTGTTTACATTTAAACCCCAAGAATTGCAGTATAAATACAATCTATCTAAATGTGACTGGACTTCAGCAGGTGGCTTGCCTAAAATGGCCATGTCATCAGCAAATAATAGTAAAATCATCGTAATATCATCTATACTCAAACCAGAGTTAATGTTGTCTTGTAGGTACAGTTCAAGATCTTCAACAAATAAAGAAAACAAAATCGGCGACATAACTTCACCTTGCCTCAGTCCAACCGCATAACTAAAATAATCTGATTAAGACGAACATGCTTTTACACGCGACTTAACATTCGCCTACATATCCTTCACTATTGTAAGCAATTTACCTCATATACCAGACTTAAACATTTTTAACCACAATGCATTGCGGTATATACTATCAAAACATTTAACATATCGACGTATATAACATACAAACGTTTATTTTCATTTAAATAATTTTTAACAATCGACATCAAGATATAAATTGCATCAACAGTTGAATATCCTTTCCTAAATCCGAACTGCGCATCCGAAATAATAGTGTTTTCGTTGCAAAAGGTTTCAATGCGCTTGTTTAGGAGTGTGGTAAATAATTTTGAAAAGCAACTAACTAAAGTAATGCCTCTATAGTTATTTACATCATTAACAGCACCTTTTTTATGAAAAGGAATTATAACACCTTCTGTCCATTTATCGGGAAAAAAGCCCGATAAAAGAATTCCGTTAAAAACATCGCACAAATGTGCTGACAATATATCACTGCAGTCAAGAAAATATTCATTCAAAATACAATCAATACCTGACGATTTATTTCGTTTTAAATGTTTTATTGCATTGTTAACCTCTTCAACAGATATAGGTACGTCAAGTTCTGTGAATACAGAATTTTGGGTTAAAATTATTATTTAAACACAAATCCTCTGCTTCCTTATTACAAAAATCAGACTCATTGTTACTAAGCTTTTCGAAAAAAATGTGTAAATTCTTCTTAGGATATTTTCTTTTTTATGGAATTGTTTTTTTAATTGAATAATTTCCAAAATCTCTTGGTTTGTGTTGTCTTAAATTTCCAACATTTTTTGCCGGTAGCAACAGGCTTTCTTCTTGCGGATTAAGTCTTTTTAAAACCTCTTACTTGTACATAATCGATCTCTGTTTATATCTGATTTACTTGAGTTGAAAATACGTAAAGCGTGATTGTACAAATGTTGTGCAGTAATGCACTCGTGATCAAACCAATCAGCATTCTTTACATCGCTATTTGCACGGAAACTAAGATTTATTTTGTAAACGCATGTTTTAGAGAATAACGGGTCAGCAACATTGCGGATTGTTTTAGTAAATCTATTTAAAATGTCATTAATTGACGCTCTACTTGAACAATCAATATTGTCTAAAATAGAATTAAATATCATACAACTAATACCCGAACGGAATTGGCTACGTAACGCACTATGTTCTGCAGGTCGTTATCTAGTAAAGTGAAAACATCTTTTAGCAATGCTATGGTCTTTTATGGGCGTATGAAGTTTATTGAGTGTTGCAGAGAATTGAAATCATTAAACGTGGTTAATACTATTATTATGTGAATGGCATGCATCAATATTTTCGTGAAGCCCTATTTTTGTTATAGATTATTAGCTTCAACCTATTTATTTTAGCTCGATTGCACCGAAAGCCGCAGGCTTATAGAAACGCTCTCGATTCCGTTTCCTGGGCCTATAACCAGTACTTGGTGTCTTTGGGGAAGATCCAGAGAACGCTCCCCGAGTTGGGAACGAACCCGTGATCGATCGCTAGGAGGACAACATACTTATCCATTACGCAAAATGCCGCATCACTAACGCCACGGCGTCTGTTGATAGATCATTAAAATAATATCATAAAACTGGTTGTAGGTTGTTGGTTCCTGTATAAAACAGCTGACATATATATATGGGTCATTATCAGTACGTAAATCACCTTTGTAATATTGTACAGAACGTATTTTTTAAAGAAAAAAAAAACTTATTTATGTTGCATTTTAGGCAGTTGTTGGCACTAAAGTTTTTTAATTGATTATAATCTGACTAAAACTCTAGATTAAGTAAAGCCCAAAATAATGAAGTACATAAATATATTCAGACAGGAAATATAACTTAATAATGAAGGAATAACTAACCATTCTGACCAAAATGCATCGCTAGGATTTTAATAAAAGAACTGATTTCAAATTTATAATGGGTGATTCAATCGTTCTTTACGTAAGTATGGAATTCCCAATGCAATATAAGCTTACACACTGCAATAAATTATCAAGAAGATCCCCACGCCTACCTAATTTAACATAAACATTGATAGCACTATACTTGTTATTTATAACAACTTATGTCAATAAATGCCAAGACTTATCATGGAAGTTTGATCATCGATGTTTACTTTCGTTGGGATTACATTTAAGCGAAAAATACAAAGAACGACGTTATAAGATAAAATTTAGAAATAACATGTTTGTTTTTCTTGCAATCTGGATTTCCTCTTGTTGCTTCCCCCCCCCCCCCCCCCCACACACCCACACACACACTCAAGATCTCTCCACAATTATTTGAGGAACAACTCAATAGTTGAAAATTACACACCCACATGAACTGAATAGCGTAGAAATTCTTACTTTAAAGTAATGAATGTTACGAAGAATGTAACGCACCTTACAACATGGGTAACTGGATAATGCACTTAAGAATTGAGATGAAATTTTAAGCGTGTTCCTAATTGCATGTCTAAAATTGTTTACTTGTTTAACTCCTCAAAAATGTTACAATTCTTAACATATAGAGATAACATTGAGAGAATTTACCACATTAAGAACGAATATATGTTTGAAATATTTTAAATATACTGTAAACTGGTATTAACGTGTTTTCATATACGTAGCAGTATCAACAAGCTATTTATTACCATTCCTTTTTAAAGGGCCTTTTCACGTTTTGGTAAATTGACAACATATAAAAATCAGAGTTTTCGTTGTAGTTATGATATTTGTGAGGAAACAGTAATACTGGACATTTACCATGCTTATAAATATTCATTATATGCATCCTTTGACGATTTAATAACCTGACAATTATAAATCGTTGCAACGCGAAATGATTGAATAATTTGGAGAGTTTTGTTGTTGTCGTTATATGTTGGGATACTACTAGGCTTGCTTATATAAAGTATAAAATACATCACTCATTGTATGAGAACGGATGGCCGAGTAGTCTAAGCGATAGACTTTTACTCCAGGGGTCAGTGGTTCGCTCCCAGTTGAGGGTTACTTTTTTCTTTCTTTAATTTTATTCTTGTTTTTTACTGAAACGTTTTAGATCCAATGTTAACATTTATCAATATTGAGCATTTAATGACAAACTTCAATACATGTCATATTCTGTGAAAAGGCCCCTTTAATAATGTTGCGTAATTTTGTGGAAAACAAACGTTTTATGTTATATTCAATTAACTCATTTTTCAGCGGTGTGTAAAGGGAATCAACCACCGCAACACAGTCATTACAAAAATAGACAGTAGTGTTTCTTTCCAATGTGACTCATTTTTCATTGAAAACATTTGTATGAATAATTTACTATTTTGTACAGTAATTGTTTGTTTGTTTGTTTGTTTGTTTTATTTGTGCATACATGTCAAGCAATTTACAATTCAATGCAATCAAGGCAATAAGTAACGTATAGATTGCATTATTATCATATTCAGAAACATGCATTACATGAATGGTGCCATTTATCACAGATCCAAATAAGATTACGACATGATGTATACACAGGATAACCCGTAAAGCTTAGACATGTAAACATGAAAAAGCTTATTTCCAACGGGGTCCCTGGATTTAGTCGAACAGATCTTATACGTGACTATAAATATATTGTTTTTTCAGTTCTTAATATATAATCGACATGATCCTACACATGATTTCTTCTACGAATTAAGTTAATCTTTCAAAAGTTGACATGATAATACACTGACACGAATAAAAAACATAAAAATAATGAATTACATAAAAATAAAACAAATCTAAAAGTAAAAATACATGGAATTCTCGTCTACCTTCATATCATTTAATAGATGTGTCTTAACAAGTTTCTTAAAAGTAAATTTCGATTCGATGGACTTTATATTATCGGGTAATGCATTCCAATCCGTAATACCATTGTAGTAAAATGAAGAACTAGTAAAGCCATCAACTTGAGGTACATAAAAATTAAATCGGGATCTATTCCCATACTGATGGACATCTGTACATTTGACAAAATTGTCTTTCATATAGCTTGGACATTTATTGTAGAAAATCTTATGGATGTGGTTAAGCCGAAGTTGCTTGCATCTTTGTTCAACGTTCAATAAACCAAGTTCTTCAAAATGCGATACAACAAGTGATGTCCTACAATGGGAATTGTTAATAAAACGAACCATTTTATTTTGGACTATTTGTAACTTGTGCTTAAGCTGTTTCGTGTGTCCACAATACCACGAAGAGGATACATAATCTAAATGACATTGTATTAAAGAATTACATAAGCTTTTTCTAAGACTTTTATTTAAAAAATCACGTTGTCTATATAAAAATTTAAGTCTAGAGTTAACCTTCTTGACGATATTATTTACAATAGAAGTACCGGACAAATCAGCATCTAGAATAGAACCAAGATATTTTACATACGTCTGAGATTTTATAACATGATCATTACATTGTATATGAAAATTGTCCACCTTGGTGAGTTTACGTTTCGAACCAAAAAGAATACATTCTGTTTTGCCTAGATGGAGGGATAGCTTATTGTCAATTAACCATTTACTACAGGACTCGAGTTCTTTGCCTAAAACTTGACTGATGGTACTTGGATCTTTATGTGAATACAAAATAGCACTGTCATCAGCATAGAGTATTAATTTACAGTTGGATGATATACTTGTTTTCATATCATTAACGTAGGTCAAGAACAAAAGAGGACCCAGTATACTCCTTTGGGGAACACCACACACTACTGATTTGAAATCCGATTTAGCGGCATTAACATGTACAGACTGCGTCCTATCAGCTAGGTACGAGCGAAACCACTCCACAGACTCCACTCCCATCGCACGAAGCTTCCGACACAGAATGTCATGATCTACAGTGTCGAATGCCTTCTGTAGATCTAACATAATCATACCAGTAAACAGTAATCATTGACTTGTTTGTAAGGTACATACGATATGTTGATGTGAATCTAATATTTAATTATACTTTCATGAGTTATTATATAAACGTTATGTCCTGTTGTTGCGTGCGTCGTACTTTTTCCATAAACGTTTTATGTCGTTTACAGAACCCAAAAAGGAATTATCACTGACGGATGACCCTCTTCTGAAATTGTTTAAATCGTCGTTCCGGTTCGCTTTATTTGTATGTCACTAGAGTTTAGATTTTAAAAATATAAACAAATAAAATCCGTATGAAAGTACTGGTTAACATTTTGTATGTAATATCTTAATATGGTTCTGAACAAATTTTGTTCAAACGATGACCGTGTCATAAAATCTGGTTATGGTCAAATTAAGAATTTTCGCTGTTTATGCAAAGTAATTTTTCTGCTCTCAAACAATTACAAAGGTGAATACTTTAGGGTAATCTTGTTAATCCTTTATACCTTAACGTCATACTCATTAACATCTCTAATTAATTTATTTTAAAACTAAATTATAGATTATTGGCGTCGCACTGAAGTGCGGCGATTCGTATGTAATACGTTTTTTTTCGCTTATGGGAGGAGAAGTTATTTTACGGATCAATATATATATTTTTGTTGTCAGAATATCTTGCAAAGTGGTGATTTTTTGTGTAAATTAGTGTAAATAAGTACTGCATTTGTGCCTATAACATTTACTACAACATTTATTGCCAATAATGCAAAGCTAATTCTTTTAATTAATAACTGATCACAGGGACTGGGCAATAATAAAAGATTACAGGGACTGGGCACATACGCGAACCGGCGAAACCTTCTGGTTTTGTATAAAAACAAAACATAATCAAAATATATTTATTTTGTGTTTTTTCTAACAATAGCGCAGACTTTTGCTGTTCGAGTTTTGGTTAACGAGTATTTTCTTCAATTTTACAAGACCACAGTGATTACACGGTTTATTGCTTTATTGATAACCGTTACACTACAGTCACTTATTAATATCCTAGTTAGAAGGTGATTTTTCAAGCTGTTGCGTAGTGTAGTGGTTACACGCTCGCTTCACATGTGAGAGGCCCAAGGTTCGAGCCCCAGTAGAATCAAATTATTTTATTTGTGTTCTATGTTAACTTTTTGTTTTGATGTAGACATTTTAGACAAATAAATATGCTGTTTTATTGTAACAATTTTTTGTTTTTATTATGCCCATGAATATATGTGTGAGAGGGTTTGGGGGGGGGGGTGGAGTTCGTAAACACATGAAAACTTTTACAGTGTTTTCATATCAATGAGTTCTCAACCCCTATCGTAAATGAGAAACGTAAGAATAAGTTCAGAATCATCTCCCCTTGAAGTTGAGAAAAATATGAAATTACGCGTACAAGATGAAGCAGATTTTTTAAAACCTACACAGTTCTGTTCCATTAATGAAAACAGCACACGGATTCCAGTAAAGAAAAGGAAACCAATGTAAATAAAATGAACTATGAAATATTTGGGGGTTACAACACAAAATCATAGATAATGGTTATTTGGGAGTTATAACACAACATCATAGATAATGGTTATTTGGGGGTTATAACACAAAATCATGTTATATATATATATATATATATATTATCATGTTATATATATATATATATATATATATATATATATATATATATATATATATATATATATATATATATATATATATTAACCAGTATCTTTTTCTATTTTGTTTAAAAAGATCGGCCACTATATTAATATTTACAATAGAAAAAAATCGATCCATGTACCTTTATTGAGTGCCTTTTACACTGAAATTCCCAACGACCTTTGATGCTTTGCATCAATACTTATCTTGTATCTATTGAGATGGAGTACAATGATCGGCTTTTAGCCGATTCCTTAATGTGCTATATAAGGTTTGACTATTCTGTGTCTACTACTAAGACAACCGAGCACTTAAAGGTGCTAATAGTAATAGATGCATGATTAAGAGTACTAACATCATAGTTATATACGGATAACAAAACGATCATTCAAAAAATGTTGACATTTGTTTCATGGATACAAAAGTAATCGTCATAAATACACGAGGACGCTTTATACCCCGCCAGAGTTATTTTGACCGTGTAGTGGTTATGTGGATTGCCAGCAGGCGTGATTGATTCATGACGACTTGAAATCTTCTAAATACAATTGATTTTCAATGAGTAGATTATATAGGGATATGAAGCAGATACAAAAACCATAAAGACTGAACTATTGGCCTTTACGCGAGACCTTGACCATGAGTCTGCCTGATTGACTGCCTCCATTGTTAAATTTAATGAAAACCATACATTGACAAAGATATATAAAGAGAAACGAACAAGGAATCTATAAATGTTGAGGTTATAAAATGCCATGGACCGACATGAATGATTAATACCTTCGGTACATTGTCCCAATAACCGATTTACAGTAAGCGAGTTTCATAAAAATCCTTCAGATGGTTAAAGAGATAGCCATTACGCCTTTGACTTTGAGCAAGCTTGACTGACTCATAACGTCTTCATATCATTGAAACGAGCTCAACATTCAAGCATTTATGCCTAGTGGACTCTCCCATCCTTCTAAATTGGATCAATTTATTTCCAAAATTAGGGATGTCTAGTATATTTATTTCTATATATAGAATATTTCTTAAAGAAATTCCTTTAATCAAACAGCGCAGACCCTGATGAGACGCCGCATCATGCGGCGTCTCATCTGGGTCTACGCTTTTTGCCAAGGCCTTTTCTGTACACGCTAGGCATAAATGGGTTTAAGCATTATTTCATTTAAAACCGGCTAAGGGTATATGATATGAACATTTGAACTTGAAGTACGACCATTTCATTCAGTCTGACTGACTTAAGCGTTCTGCACGTTGTCTCCATGGCCTTAACCATTGTACCCTAGCATCATTAAAATCCATCTATTGGTGTATTAGATATGGGTCTCAAACCTTTGACGTTAAGGTAAGACATTGAGCATGAGCTGACCAGACTGACTCATACGGTCTGTTCGTCGCTTAATGCCCTTTACATTTTAATCAGGTAAAAAGAACATCCGTCAACTTTAGAGAAGATATGGAGCGAACACGCACGCCTAACGGACAGACTGACGGACGGATTGACTGACGGACGGATGGTCGGGTAGTACTCCATCTGCTTCCCTGCGGGGATTTAATTTCCAATATCACTTTTTAGGATATAGAATATAAGTTATTTATTTTATTTGTTTACATCCTAGTTATGTAATGGCATATTTTTCCATATGGTGCTATGTTCCGCAATCTTGTCAACAAGAAAATATGTAGGTCATTATTCAAGACCATGTCGGGTAGAAATTCTTGCTGACGTTTCTTTTTAATTGTAGATAACATTTTGCGGTGAAACTAAAATAATTTTTAAGGAAACTTCAAAGACAATGTCTTTGCCCAACGTTTTTTATATCTGCAATGTTTTGGGGAAAAATGTATTTCAAATGACTTATGACTAAAACCTTAAAGGGGCCTTTTTACAGATTTTGGCATGTATTTAAGTTTGTCATTAAATGATTTATATTGATAAATGTAAACATTAGATAAAAAACGCACCAGTAAAAATCTAGAATTCAACTTTAAAAAGAAAAAAGTACCACTCAACAGGGCTCGAACCACTGACCCGTGTAGTCCGGGAGTAAAAGTCTACCACTTGGACCACTCGGCCATCCGTGCTCAAACAATGAGCGATGTATTTTATACTTTATATAAGCAATCCTCTTAGTGTCACAAAATATAACGACAACAGAACTCTCTTTATTATTGAAGCTGCAACGCTTTATAATTTTCATGTTTTTAAATCATCAAAAGATTCATATAATGGCTATTTTAGAGCACGGTTAATGTTCAGTGTTACCGTTTCCTCCCAAATATCATAACTTAAACGAAAATTTGCGAATCTGAAACAACTTTTTTAATTTTGTCAATTTACCAAAACGTGAAAAGTCGCCTTTAATATAAATAAGTTAAGGTTCTTGCGAAAAGCTTTCGCATACCGATCCAGATCTCACATTTCAGAAGAGTTTATTTCAGTTCCCGAAGTCAGAAAAATAAAAATATCAAAAATGCAACACTTCGTTGTTTTGACAACAATTATGTTTTTTTCAAAGAAATATTTATTTAACATGTTATCTTACGTAGTTATTAAATTGTAAGTTCTATAAGGTGATTGATAATGCCTAACGGATTTAACCGACCACTTAGCATGCGGATGAATGAAGTCCAAATGTATCATGCATTGTCTTATTAACAGCTGCAACTAAAACTGTTGTTGTTAGGTTTGCTTTTTTACTTTTGATTACTACCTTATACATGGTGCAGGATCAACGGGGTTCACAGGGTTTTACACACGGGCTTGACAGAATGTTAACACACCGTTAAGAACTTTATTTTTGCAAATATATCTCAAGTTATTGAAATACATTTGAAAACTATTGAGTGTATAAAAGACGGTTTTCTTGCAGTTTGTGACAATATGTTAAGATCTAAGAATAAATCATTGCATACGTCTGAAATCGTGGCCAAACTTTCACGTTGCGTGCAGAATAACCGTGTAAACGAATGCGTTACACATAGAAATTTCGAAAAAAAAAACACAGGCTTATTAAATGAAGTCTGATGTATTTCACATTGCCATAAGCAGCATACAAACTGTCTTTTATGTACTAGTTGAAATTCTTGAGAAAAAAAATTATTTAAAAGATATTTTAAGAAAAGCCTCACATACCGGTGTGTTTGATCCATTAACATTCAATTGCGAACCCCAAAGTCTATTTATCCTGCACCCTGTATAGTGGCCATGTAAAATTAATCAATTAAGTGAATCAAAACATTGGTCATATTGGTTGCAAATTGTAACAACAATCTGAATGCTCAGCCAAACGGGTTTATCATTACGTGTAAACTGGCAGTAGCCTGATAAAAAATGAGTCGCGTTCTGAGAAAACTGGGTTTAATCCATGTGCGTAAAGTGTCATTCCAGATTAGCCTGTGCACTCCGCACAGGCCAATTAGGGACGACACTTTCCACTATGTTGGTATTTTTAGTTTCAAGAAAGTCCCTCCTTGCCGAAAATCTTGTTTAGGCGGAAAGTGTCGTCCTTGATTAGCCTGTGCGGAATGCACAGGCTAATCTGGGACGACACTTTACGCACATGCATTTTGCCCAGTTTTCTCAGAACAAGACACAAATACACAAGGTGCCTGCTATAATGCTTATATCATGTTAGTAGTCGTTTATATTATTCAATGGAAGGACGACTTATTACGCAGAATCAACTATCAAGTCTAATATTTTGCTAGAAGTGCATCCGCTTACACAAGAAACTATTAAATACCAAGATATAGTTAATGGTACACGCAACAAGAAAAAAAGTCGTGAGCCATATTTTGCAAATTTTGTGAAAGGTTTTTATTGTGCATTAATAATCACAATACAAGTCATTTATTATTATCATTCTAGCCAAAATGACAAGTTGAAACGATGATATTTCATTATTTTATTTTTTTTTAATCGGGGCGTTTAATTATTATACGAAAATCTGGTAAATTCCCTATCATTGTGTAATATTATATCGTTCTCCACGCCTTGTCTTATATGCTAAGCCTCGCCTGATATATGTTACACTAAAATAGGGGATAACCTTTTTATTATGTATATTACTAAATTCAATGCCGCAATAAACAAAACGGTTTTAATAAGTAAGAATATTAAAGATCGAGTAATTGTAACAAATGTCTAGGATTATTATAACACGTCATATTTGCAGACAATTTACATCGTGTATGTGCAGACATTTCGTTCCATAGTTGCAAACCACCGCGAGTGTTTTCTTAACTTTTCCCAACATATTTTTATGCCTCCGGATAGAATGATCGGGAGTATATAGTTTTTGGCCTGTCTGTCTGTCTGTCATTGTGTGTGTCTGTACAAAAACAGGTCATAACTTTTGCAATATTGAAGAAAGCAACTTGTTATTTGGCATGCATGTGTATCTCATGAGGCTGCATATTTTGAGTAGTGAAATGTCAAGGTTATAGGTCAAATATATGGCTTCAAAGCGACGCAATAGGGGACATCGTGTTTCACAAACACAGCTCTTGTTTCATTCTAAAGTTGCAAATTCGGTGCTCTTAGAACAAACATAATGGTTAAAATGTTCTTTGCGAAGCTTTAATCATAAATCAAGCAAACGAACACAAATCAATGAATATCATCCATATCTGCAAACCTTTTTTCTGCTACATCTAACGTTCAAATTGTAGTGATAACAGAGAAGCATTAAATATTCTTGGCAATGCATTCTGTATGTTTTTAAATATAAATAAAAATGGATTAAGTATCAACCGCCACTACATATTCGAATTCATGTAAATCGTCCCAATATTGACTGGAAACTGGAAAGCGGGCGCAGCAATCTTCGTTCATGGTAACCCATTCATGCCTAGCGTCTAGAAAAAGGCCTTTGCAAACAGCGTGATGCGGCGTCTCATCTGGGTATGTGCTGTTTGCTTAAACGAATTTCTGTAAGAAATATTCTAAATATAGAAATTAATATACTAGACATCCCTAATTTTGGAAATAAATTGATCCAATTTAGAAAGATGGGAGAGTCTACTAGGCTTAAATGGGTTAATGTGGTCACGTGCTATTATGTACGTAAGATGTGTTACCGACTAATACACACTGAACTTACCACTTGATGGGACTTTTGGGAAAAAGTATACTTGCAATTTAATCGACTGACATTTGTTTGTGTATTACTTAATATTGTATTGACACTTTCTCGTACTAACAGTATATAGTCTCTGATAAAAACAAAATCAGATTTAAGGGTTTCGTTTAAAAGGCACCACATCTTAGACGCATCAAATATTTATGAAAACAATATAATGTATTGTTGATTACTTTCGGGAAATCACAGTTGTGTTTGTTGTTGGTTCTAAATACATCAATGCCAATCGTAAATCTCGCTCATGGTAGAAGTATTTGTTTTGTTTTATCATGTAATGCTTTATACGTGTATCCTACTTGCATATATTTATGTCCCCCATATATATGTTATGTTTGTTTTCATTTTTATTGGCTAAAAGGACATTCGATATGTATATATTATTGTTCATAATTAATAAACGTATTACGAAATTCAAAGCATGTCTTAATTAAAAAAGTCACCATAATTGAAACTACCGGTAATTATTATGATAAATCCAGTTTCACAATTGAATGCGTAGAATTTGCTTTGGGTCAGTCATGTTGAATTCGAATGTACTATTTAACAACAAGAATTAAAATTTTCAAAGTATTGGTACCTTAAGATAACCATGCACAACTCGCTTCTGTTAATGCATGCATCCAACGTTTTGATACCTTTCCAGCCATATAAACACGAGTTAAAATAATCTCGCTATTTTAAAAGTCACTGCATTATTTGTATCCGCCAGTTTCTTAACAATAGTCATACGTCTGTGTTTGTTGTTGTTGATTTTTATTACGTTACACTTATATTTAAATAATTAACCCATTAATAAACTAATTTGAAAACCATACCGACGATACAGTATGCATCAAAACAATGAAGGTTGCTCATAAAACTAAAAAGTGCGCCGAGTTATGAACACAAAGTCTTGACTCCGCAGTACGGCTAAGTAATAAATTAACGAGCCTCATTGATGCTTGATTTAGTCATTTAACAATACCAGTGCAAAGTTTAAGATCCCGTGTCGCAAAAAATATTGTCTCTCTCAGCATGCAAAAAGTAAAATCGTTATTGGAAACGTAGCACCGTGATTGAGCTTGTTCTGTAAAGACATAAAAACAAACAAGTTGGTCAGATGTTATGTTAAGGCAGTAGGGACCTTATGAGATCAGTAATATTCGGGCGATATCGCCGTATTTGGAAACTTTCGCACTTGGAACAACACATTGCGTACGACAAAGTTATTTTCGGACTTAACTTTGTCCATGCGCAAAAAAATAAAACTTATCTACAATAATGTTATATTATTTAGAGTTTCAACGTTTAATCATATTACATCATGCAACACACGCTTTTAAGTTTGGTAATTTACGGTGAACGAGTCGTCTATTTGTGAAGTGCTTGTTATCCTTAAAATTTAGTGTTTATATTTACAAACAATCCTATAAGGCGTCCGTATGAAACTTACAAATGGATAATTGAATTCATGAAAAGCATTGTGTGATTTTTTACAGTTCGATGAATAGTAATTCCAGATATTACTCAGATTTCTGTCGTGGACTTGAACACGGATTCCAAGTTCCCGAAATATGTGAAACAATAGGTGTGGAAGTCTGCTGAAGCCCAGAGAGTAGCTGATTGGTTATACTGTTATACGACAGAGAGTAGCTGATTGGTTATACTGTTATACGACAGAGAGTAGCTGATTGGTTATACTGTTATACGACAGAGAGTAGCTGATTGGTTATACTGTTATACGACAGAGAGTAGCTGATTGGTTATACTGTTATACGACAGAGAGTAGCTGATTGGTTATACTGTTATACGACAGAGAGTAGCTGATTGGTTATACTGTTATACGACAGAGAGTAGCTGATTGGTTATACTGTTATACGACAGAGAGTAGCTGATTGGTTATACTGTTATACGACAGAGAGTAGCTGATTGGTTATACTGTTATACGACAGAGAGTAGCTGGTTGGTTATACTGTTATACGACAGAGAGTAGCTGGTTGGTTATACTGTTATACGACAGAGAGTAGCTGATTGGTTATACTGTTATACGACAGAGAGTAGCTGATTGGTTATACTGTTATACGACAGAGAGTAGCTGATTGGTTATACTGTTATACGACAGAGAGTAGCTGATTGGTTATACTGTTATACGACAGAGAGTAGCTGATTGGTTATACTGTTATACGACAGAGAGTAGCTGATTGGTTATACTGTTATACGACAGAGAGTAGCTGATTGGTTATACTGTTATACGACAGAGAGTAGCTGATTGGTTATACTGTTATACGACAGAGAGTAGCTGATTGGTTATACTGTTATACGACAGAGAGTAGCTGATTGGTTATACTGTTATACGACAGAGAGTAGCTGATTGGTTATACTGTTATACGACAGAGAGTAGCTGATTGGTTATACTGTTATACGAAATTGAAAAAAAAGGCAATTGACTCGACTTACAATGAATCCGCCCGGTATGGGAGGATGGATTTTGTTCTGTTCGTTGTGTGCAAAGTTTGACTTGAACATTGTATAGACTTGGACGCGTTGTGTTAATTATTAAAAAATTACAAAGTTCATATATCGGCTTAAGTGTGTCCTATTATTCCACCAAATTACGCATCAATAATGTATTTATAACTTAAAAATAAAGGTTTTGAGTTTGTTTAATTTGACATAATGCCGTCTTGTAAAGAATGTCACTTATATCTGGGCGGTCAGTTTAACAACTCACGTTTTGCCTGAGACAGCTGGATATGCCGTACTTAATGAACTCGCGTATTCCAGTAATAATAATAACTTTATTTCACGAAGATAACACATTAAGAAATAGCATATCTTTTTTACAAAGTGGTCTTCAAAAAACACAGTATATGTAAATATAACTCAACAATGTCGAGCATACTGCAATCAGCCTAAAAAAAAATTACAATAGCATCATATAATGAAAATAATAATACTAATACAAATAATATTAATAATATAAAATAATATTTATAAAATTACAATAATAATAATAAGAATACTAATAATAATAATAAATAATAATAATAATAATAATAATAATAATAATAATAATAATAATAATAATAATAATAAAATAATAATAATAATAATAAAAATAATAATAATAATAATAATAATTATTATTATTATTATTATTATTATTATTATTATTATTATTATTATTATTATTGTAATTTTATAAATATTATTTTATATTATTAATATTATTTGTAACTGACTACTATGCTACTTGAATCAGAGGTAGAGTTGGAATGGCCATGAAAAGCATTCAATTACCTTTAATTAATGTAGGTTGACAGAGGATGATAAAAGGGGTCAAATGGGTACTCATCTCGCGTCAGTCCTAGATGCCAATGCCCAGTGTAAACACCACGTGTCATTTTTGACCAATATTTATTCTTTGTATAAGCCTTTTTTTGTTTGTGTTCGTTAATTGCTGGTTGGGAATGATGTCTCGAATGGCCAGCCAATTTCAATAATCAAAGATGTAATCTTGCAGACTTCGCAATGCATTCAAGATCAAACAAATTGTGAAATATTTATTTGTAAAATAAGTCCTCGACGTGATGTTGATGTACGCAATTTCAACTCCATGCTAGAAGATGTATCAAGCGAACTTCCGGTAAAGCTGATCGATTGATATAATTGTTTTGTGTACGGAAACGGACAATTGGCGAATCGACTATTCAGACCTGATGAAATTCACCCAAGTAATTATGGATCAAGTTCATTTGTGGCAGCAATCAATGAAGTATTGCATATAACTAAGAAAAGAATGCAGCAGCAACAACAACAATATCGTCAACTTCATCAAAATCGGCGGAGGCGTACTTCTAACGTTGACTTCAAAAACGGGCATCGTGAATACCGGAGCGCTAAACCGAACTTCCAATACGGGCTTCATGGCTTGAGGAACGGGCATCGTAACTTCCGGAACGATTATCATGACTTCCGGAAAGGGCATCATGACTTCCGTAATGGGCACCATAACTACTTCAGGCAGCATGATCTAAGGAACGCACACCTGGACACCCGGAGTGAGTATCAGGACATTCTTTCGTCGGTATGTAACCAATGTGACTCGCACAAATGTAAGTGTAGTTTAATTATTGCTAATGATGATACAAATCAACATAAACCACATTGCTTAAGATTGAATAATGTTAGATGTAGCACAATAAATAATTTAGACACTGATATATCATCCCTGGAGAGTAATGTTCTTATGGAATCTCACATACAATCTTCTTTAAAATGTAACATAAATACTGATTATTATCTTTCATTTACATATAAAGGTTTGCATATTATGCATTTGAATATCCAACATTTATTGCCTAAATTGGATAAAATTCGTGTTTACTTACACGAAAATAGTTCTTTAGATATAGTAGGCTTTTGTGAAACATGTTTAAATGATAAAACGGAAATTAATACAATATCCATTTCCGGTTACAGCATTGTAAGACGTGATAGGGCTATTTCTGCTGGAGGCGGTATAATAGTTTATATAAAAGATAGCATCTCTTTTGTACGTAGACATTATTTAGAAAGTGACGATATTGAATCTATTTGGCTACAAATCAACATCGTAAAGTACAAACCATATCTTATTAACTTTGTTTATCGCCCACCAAATAGCCCTCAATCTTGGATTGACTCATTTGAATTACAGATAAATAAGGCAAACATGAAAGATTGTAATGTGTATTCAACCGGGGATTTTAATTTTCACTGTTTAAGCCAAAACATATTTAACAATAAGAAATGGGAAAAACTTATCACTGATTTTAATTTAAAACAACACGTGTCTTTTCCAAAAAGGGTTACTGAACGTTCATCATCAATATTAGAACTTTTGTATTCAAAATATGACAACATTTCTGAGGTAATCATACCAAAAATAGGCATAAGTGACCATTACCCAGTAGTTTTTACATTAAGCGTCAAAGATAAAATTGTTAAAACAGATTATCATAAAATTATTAAGTACAGATGTTTTAACAAATTTAATGAAATCAATTTTCAAAATGACTCAGCAAATGCTAATTGTGATATGTTTGAAACAATAGAGGGTACTAATGAGGCATTTGAAGTATTTTATAACATATTAAATTCAGTCCTCAATAAAAATGCTCCTATCAAATATAAAAAAGTGAAGAGATAACAACAACCTGGTTGGTACAACGAAAACGTCAAACAAGCCAGGTCTTTAAGAGATAAATATAAACGTGAAACTAATTGGCCACAATATAAGTTGTGGCGTAATAAATGCAACAGTGCAATCAAAATGGCTAAAAAAGAATATTTTTCGAATGAGGTACAAAACAAAACAAGTGCGAAATCGCTCTGGAAAACTATTAAATTAGCATCAAATGAACACACAGAATCCTCTATTTTGCCAAATGTAATAAGGAAGGATGATCAGATAATATCTGGTAAAACAAATGTAGCTAATGCACTTAATGACCACTTTGTTGACATCTCGAAACTTATTAAAAAGACTGAATTTGCTGAACACGATTGATTTCCACTCACTGAAAACATATCTAGATGCTAAGCTAGAATCTAAGCATTTCTCTGTTCAGTTTATTACTACATCCGAAGTTAGTACTTAATTAATCAACTTCATTCAAACAAATCTGCTGGGGCTGATGGTATATGGCCCAGCATTATTAAACTTTGCAAAGAATTCATTATACAACCAATCACTGCTCTTATAAATAACTGTATATCACATGGAACCTTTCCCGACACGCTTAAAATTGCAAACGTAATACCTTTATACAAGGGTGGATCGGTAGAAGATCCCAATAATTATAGACCAATATCACTTTTACCTACTATATCTAAAATATTTGAAAAGCATATAGCTAAACAATTGCATATATATCTAGAATCTACATGTCTATTAAACAAAACTCAGTCGGGTTTTCGCAAATATCATTCTTGTCAAACAGCATTGATTAATATAGTTGATTCATGGCTTAAACAAATTGATAATGGAAATCTGGTGGGCACAATTTTCTTGGATTTTAAAAAAGCATTTGATCTTGTGGACCATAGGGTTCTTTTATACAAATTAAAACTTTATCATTTTAATGATAGGTCATGCAACCTATTTTCTTTATATCTCCGCAATCGATTTCAGTATATCAAAGCAGAAAACACTACCTCTACTTGTAAAAGCATCATTGCTGGTGTTCCCCAAGGATCTATATTAGGACCTCTTCTATTTCTTATTTACGTAAATGATCTTTCGCTAGATCTTACATGTGATTCTGCAATGTATGCTGATGACACATCATTGCACACTGTGGGAACAAATATTCAAACACTTCAAAATAAGCTACAAACAAATCTTTCAATTGTAAATGATTGGTGCCAAACTAATAACATGATTATTAATCCACTAAAATCTACTTGTATGGTATTAGGGTCGAAACGGAAAGCTCAAAACTTAACAAATCTAAAACTTAAAATTTCAGATACGGTGATCAAAACAGTAAATTGTCAAAACTTCTTGGCCTTTATATTGACAATACTCTATCTTGGAAACTACACATTAACAGCGTTTGTTCAAAAATGTCCAAAAAATAAGACCATATTTAACCCTTGAAATGCGTAAGCTCTTCTATAATGGTTAAATCTCCCCTTTATCCGACTACGCATGCGTTACCTGGAGTTCAGCGGCCAAAACGGAAATGAATAGAATAGTCAAAATACAAAAGCGTTGTGGTGCACAAATTTTAAATAAAAAGTACAACACTAATTCAAAAACACTATTTAAAGATCTAAAATGGTTGACTTTCGAACAGCGTAATCACTATTTCACGTCAGTTATTGTATTTAAAGCATTTCACAATCAAACCCCAACATACATACGTGACCTTTTGACACCTTCACAAAAGAATCACTATAACTTGCGATCTTGCGAAAAGGGGGACTTAAAGCTAGTGCGAATACCCAAAACAAACTATTTCAAACAATCGTTTGAATTTTCTAGCAAAAAAAAATATGGAATTCGTTACCCCAATCTATACGTCAAACAAACAATTTAATTACATTTAAGAAAAAATTAAAAGCTTATCTTTCTTCCACACTTTATGAAATAAACCGAACATGCTTCATGTTGTTTTAGTAAATAACATTAGTTTAATGTTTGAATACTGTTCTTGCATAAATGGTTATTGTAGTTTTATGTCTGTCTTTTGTTTTTAATTATAATATATATCATTATAAGTGTGCATGCATATATGATTCTTTATGTTTTGTTCTTATTGCTCAAGATGAAATGTGATGTATTTGTTGTTAATTGTATATTGTTAGAAGACCTTGTTGAAAATAAGAAATGTATTATATAAATTGCATATTATGTAATTTCATCTGATGTATTTCTTAACAAGTCTATCTTCTTTAAATAAAGATTTTATTATTATTATTATAATTATTATTATTATTATTATTATTATTATTATTATTATTATTATTATTATTATTATTATTATCATTATTGTACACATAATTAAATACACTATTGGATAGAGATAATGAAAGCTCTGTCGTGTTTTATCATTTGCGTAACAAAAATAATGAACTGCTCGTTGAAGAGTATTAAAACTTTATGTATATAGAAATAAGGCGTGCATCCGGGGTCTGTTTGGTATTTCATTTGTACTGACATAAGCGGACTTATTGCTCTTTGTACGCGCAAAATGACATGGACTGCTTATGCATAAAACGCATACGTATCAGTGCTTATGTGTAGAGACAATATGCATCGCCATATGAAATCGTTCGCGGTTTGTTTGGCAAGAAGAATGCGTAGAAGTTCATCCGTTAAGCTACTTTATCATTATATTTCTTTGAAATGAATACTCCTATTGGGATCTACGGTTTTGTTATTTCGCTCAGCGCCTTATTTCAAGGTCGTTTGCACTGGTAAGCGTCTGTATACAAACTTACCTCACTCGCCAATGTTAGTTATGCATTTTGTTTCTTTTTTAACAGACATTTAATCACAATGGTAACACAATCTGAAAGACGAGTGTCAGGTGTTAAGATATCGTATTTGATTTCCTTTCTAGGTTCATCTAAATATAAAGATAATTGTAATCAGCTGAATCAGCTTACTACCGAGACCCAATTATATAAAAGGCGATCAAGGTAGAATTCTTTGTGGTCTCCTGTGTCATTTGATTGTAATTTTGAATCACTTATAAGATACATAACGTGAAATAGGAGAAACCAAGAAAATGAAAAGAGTAAAATAAACTGATAATTTGTTCTTGCTGTTAATTAAAACTTAACAATCAACTTAAGTGTCGGAATCATTTTAGCTTCCAGGTATATTCATATATCAAAAACCTTTCTCTCCTGCACTAGACCTTTTATTTTTCAATGCTTTTCTTTATTAATAGCAAGGAACCAATTACCAAATAGAGGGACATAAAAAATGCCCTAGACAAGAGAACTTACATTTTGACAGAGTTAGCATGAAGAAACTTGAATAATCTAAAATATTGCATGGACGGACTCGTACACAAACCAGTAAATGCCACGATGTAACAGGAAAACACAAAAATTAAGTTGAAATATCTCTTCAAACGATAAGTTAAACATTTTATTTTTATTTTAAAAATACATGTCAACACTTTATATATAAGATTTATGATCAGTCAAATGTAGTGTATATAATTATTATTATAATTTGCATTTTCAAAAGCATGTTTTTGTAATAAAAAGTATGTATAAATAAAGCGAATAGCGAGTATAAATAACAACAAATTCAACCTCTCATCAGCGTTTGTTGATTGAATATAATCAAATCTTTAATTTTAGCACCAAACATTATAACAGTTGTATAACAGACAACCCCATAATTGTTTCTATGCAAAATTATTGTTGGAATTTGTTTCCGTCTGTTTAAGCATGCATTAAGTTTATTTTATAAAGCGATATTGCCCGGAAGATTGTAAACGGTAATGGGATAATTGCTCATATTAATATATTTAGAATGCATATTTTCTAGATTATTTTGATGTCATCGCTTTAATTTAACAAAAGAATTTCCACATTGGTCTATGCATTATCGGTAGAACGGACTTTGATGTCATTAAATTTTCGTCAGGTTCTCTAAAGATTTTAATATTCATTTCATATAAAACTTGGCGGCAAGTGAAGGCACTATATCAACAGTTGAAGTTGACTATAAGACTTCTGTAACAAAGAGACAGCAGTGCAATGTCTCTAAATATTTCATTTAAATCTCATTTTAAGTCCCTTTGTGTCGGGTAGCCGCTTACAGATCGGTCTTGTGTCATGTTGTTGTTAATAACGGACTTTGCGTGAACTACTTGTTTCCTTTTGAATGTCATGTGTGTTCACAATAAGGTAAATTCGACTTTCTTTGAGAACTGCTGCTGTACCAGAGCCATGGTTTCGCTTCATTGTTCGGTATAGCACGATGGCTGTGATGAGATGGGTAATATATGAAAACAATTGATATGTTTTATTATTTATGTTGACAATTGTGACATATTTTGTAATATGTATTTGATGTTTTTGATTTGCATCATGTAATAGTAAGGTATTTAATTGTTACTGTACCTGTGTATGACTGATAATAAATCAAAATGTGTTGTAGGACAAATACTAGTTGCGCATTTTGACAGTAGGGAAAATATGCATGTTCGATGATAGTATTAACACATATTTTGAAAACAAATGACAATAAAAGCACAACTTTTCAAACGTAACATTTTTTATTAAGGTACATAACATATTGCTCTACAGCGAACTAGCAGGCTTCTGCCGCCTCCCCTTTCTGTTCTCTCCTTTTGAATGGCCAACAGCAAAAACTTTTGTAATCTTTTACACTTTTATATATTTGCGCAAAAATTTAATGACAAATTAAAATTCTTTCCTTTAAATATACAGAACATATTTTAAAAACTATGTCTATGATATATACGAAGCCAGCTTTCCAACGGCCACTTTTAATGAGACCCATATACGTTTTTGATGATCTTTGTCTATTTTTCCAACTTTTAATCGGAGATCGAAGATTACAAACAACTCTTACGGTTGACATGTTGTACATGATTCAATTTGTGATCAAAGTATATAAGCATATGATGCTTATTAAAACGATTTGTTTGTATTTTCTCATTAAATACTGATCAAACTACGAATGTGTAAAATATTTTTTAATTGTAAAATTCGATCCAACTTGTAATTTATTTATATTAACGCATGCATCTCAATAACAAAGCATATCGATTCCATATATTCCATCTCGCCAGTACTCAGGCTTTGTTTTTATTTTATTGTAATATTAAATAATGCATTAATAAATTGATTACTCCTTCCTGAGTGTATTCCAACTTTATTGGAAATATACAGTGTATAGTTTGAATTGAAACATAACAGTTTGTCGTATGGTTACACGTTTTAAATGGGGGACTTCGTATTAATAATTACAACGACCTCTATCATATGCAAATGAAGTTTCACTCTGTTTATATTTGATTGATATAGTACTACGTGTAAGTGGGTCAATAACATATGCCAAAACCACAAAGGAAAAATAAGTACCTGAGATGTCACTATAACAAATTTAATCTGTTACAAATCCTCTGTGAATATCCTAAATGCTAGTAATCGAGTGGAATGTTTTTATAAATTACTGATGATTCCTTGCGGACTTTTTAATCGTGTGAGAATTTCTCATAGTCATGTCTATATCTACAAATGCATAATAAACAAAA